>NW_019154105.1:79244955-79257477 GCF_002288905.1 Enhydra lutris kenyoni | reverse complement strand
GTGGAGCATAACAAATAACATGGAGGACATGGGGAGATGGAGAGGAGAAGGGAGTTGAGGGAAATTGGAAGGGGAGGTGAACCATGAGAGACTATGGACTCTGAAAAACAACCTGAGGGTTTTGAAGGGGCGGGGGGTGGGAGGTTGGGGGAGCCAGGTGGTGGGTATTAAGGAGGGCATGTATTGCATGGAGCAGTGGGTGTGGTGCAAAAAACAATGAATACTGTTAAGCTGAAAAGAAGTAAAGAAAAATAATATTACGAGTGACCTAATTAAATGTAAAAGATTTGGTCACAAAGTGGGAGATATTTGGTACTACAATTAGTATCTCATTATACAAATGAAGTAAAAGGAAGTGGAAATTCATATAGGCCAATTTATTATATAATATTATATAAATTGAGTTTATCAACATTTGTTTTCATGTTTCCCTTTTGAATAAGCAATTTACAATTGGGGTAGTAATATGTATTAACATTATTACAGAAGTTAGAAAGGAACTATGCAACTGTATATTACATAGAGTTTTTCAAAAGGTTTTTATAAGAACTTAGGTATTATAAAATAATTCCAGAAAATTGTATTTTTGAAATTATAAAGCAAAAATTGCAGTATTGACATTGTAAATGACTTTTAAAGGGCAGAAAACTTCATATCCCTCTTAGATAAAGTCTATAGTTCACATTACAAAACATCAAGAAAATGTCCAGGTTAACCTTGGTTCTCAAGGTCTCTTTGTTTGTTTGTTTTTATTTTCCCTTCTACTTTTATATTATACTTGTAGTTCAAACAATGAGTTTCAGAGCAGCACAATAGTGTACATATCCTCAATTTAATACATTTAAAAGTCATTACTAATAGTTTTTTTTCTTGTTCTGGAAATGTTGAAATAACCCCAAAAGCTATGGGGTTATAAAGATCATTTACTTGTCTATGTCTCAATTTATCTGATTATAAGGTGAGAACAATGTGTCCCATCTATTTTGGTCTTTGGGATTTTAAGACTTAATGAGTGCAAAAAGTTTCTAAGGACTTTACAAGAAAGTAAGCATATAAATAGTATTAATGACATGTCTGCTAGATAGCAATGTGAAATGTGTGAAACATTATTTCCAAATATCAAAAAGTCAAAACATACACTTTTATCAGCTCTTAGCACTAACCTCTAAGAAGATCAAAGATCCTTCTTTTTACGTAGTAATCTCTGGAAGCTATTTAGCTCACAAATTTTAAAAGAATATGCCCAAATGATGAAAAAAGGTTTATAGCATTAAGAAAAAATATAAAAGTTTAATATAGACTTACAGAAATAATTTCAGATAACATGATAAAGAATGTTTAAAAAAACAGCTAACAAACCCTTTTTGAAACAAGATGAAAATGGAATAGATGTCTGATATCTCCAAAAAACAGCATCATTTTAGAAGTGGGGAATGTAGCTAAAGAGATACCCAAATGGTCTTTTGTTGTGTCTTCTTTAGGAAGGAGACTAATCTTGAAAATGGAAAGGAAAATACAGAGCATATCACAGGAGAAGAAGTCATGTTGCCCTGAATGAATTCAAAACCATAGGTCCAAGGAAGTCAGAGAAACCATTAGCAGTCACTGCCAAACAAGCTTAGATGCTTTTTAAGCAATAATGGGAAAAGGTAGACTTTTCAGAAAACCCAGTGGGCAAATGCTCCAATTTTTTTTTAATTAATACTCTTGTTTTGTTCTAGATAGAATACCAAGAGGGTGTTTTTTTTATTTCTTCAAAGAGAATTCAACTCTAAGAAGTGTAGCTGCCATTAATATTTACTTAAATAGTGGACTGACAACATTTGCTGATTTTCTTACTGATTTCCTGAAATCTTTCACCCACCGATTTTGCAGCTCCTACAGTGATGGGAGGGGGCGCGAGAGAAATACACTAGATTAGTGATTTTTTTTAAAACCATATAATCAATAAATGATCTTTAATAAAATAATTTTGAACAAGCCACTGCCTATACCAATTAAATCAGAATCTCTGGAGGTGAGGCTCTGGCATCCTTCTTATGAGAGGTTCCCAGAAAATTCCAACATGCAGTCAGGATTGAGAATTACTGTTTAGAGCAAATATCCCTTGAGATTTTCAGCTCCTTCTGGCAGGAAGGGTTAGAAATAGAGCTGCTCTAGGGTTTGGTAGAGGCGATTGTTGGTTAAGAGAGACACAAGGCCACATAAGAGGAAAACAAAGCCTTCTGGTTAGAGTCTATCAGTAGCTCAGGTCATATACAAGCAATATTAGCAGATTTACAAAGCACTGAATGGAAAAGAAAGACAATTTCTTTTCAGCAAGAAAACAAATAGGGATGACCTCTTACTTCTAACATCTTAACTTCCAGGTCGGCAGGAAATCTCAAAAATAAACCATAAAATAAAAATCAAACTGATGAGATATAGCACACTTCCTGAACAATACTGGTAGTTTTTAAGAATTGTGACAAGGCAATGCATTTTTTGTGATTAGAATATTTCATTGTAAAATAAAAATGCTAGTGTGGCCTTTTTAAATTTTTATTTAGTTGCTTCTCCTATTAAGTTAGCATTTTCTGTTTATAAATAAATATTTGATATTGATATTTGAAACCATTGCCTAATATTATGTTAGCAACATTAATAAAACATTTTAATATTTCTCCATGTCATAGTCTTAGAGTTGGGTATTTTATGTCTGTCAATTTGCTCCTACTCTTTCATTCAATAACACTTAAACTAGTTTGCTGTAAGAAATAAAACTTAAATAGGTATGGTGATATGCATTCTTACATCCACAAAAAATAAAACTGTTAAAACGAATTTAATTGGTTTCCCAGCCTCCCACACAACTCAATATTTTGTATTGGAGAATGTAAGTGAATGATTACACATTCATGTGTTAAGGATGGTGAAACAGCTTGTCAATTAAAATATGCCATAAACATTATGTCAGTTTTAAGCTAAAAAAGATGCTGAAAAAAGATTTGTTTAGGAATATGTAGATGTTTGTATACTAAATAGTCTAAAATGATTTTGTGGGTTTTTTTGTTAATATTTGGAATTTTTCATAAGTACAAGTAAAAAATAAGAACATTTTTTCCTTTGAAGGCTACAGCAGATGTATATGCATAACCACAGAATAATCCAAGAAACAGAATTCTAAGCAAGCATATGTTATATTTATTGATATTAAAATTATATTTTAAAATTTTAGAATTTTTAAAAAATTTACTTATCATTGTGAGAATTATATAAAAATTAAATTCTAAAATAATTGCCACATACAAGTGTCCTATATTTTCATTAATTAAATATCTAAGGGGGTAGGAGAAGAATAAATGAAACAAGTTGGGATTGGGAGGGAGACAAACCATAAGTGACTCTTAATCTCACAAAACAAACTGAGGGTTGCTGGGGGGGAGGGGGGTTGGGAGAACGGGGGTGGGGTTACGGACACTGGGGAGGGTATGTGCTATGTTGAGTGCTGTGAAGTGTGTAAACCTGGCGATTCACAGACCTGTACCCCTGGGGATAAAAATATATTATATGTTTATAAAAAAAAATAAAAAAATCTATGAAAATGATACACACAATAAATTATATATAAAATAACACTCAACTATATACATAATATATTAATCATAAGCACTAACCTCAGGGATTATGTGTCATTCACCTTCTCCCCTAAAAAGAAGGATGTACATAATAGGTTATTTTGGTAATTGTTCAAATAACTGGATGAAGAAATCTGGAAAGATAGAATTTATGTATTGTGAAAAAATAGTATGTCTTTATTGTTATTTTTTGACTCACTTCCTTTAGCTCTTGAAAAATGCTCACCATTCTAAGTGCAAGAGTCAGAGAGCTATACACTACTATGTCTATGATGTTGGGATGACTAAATAATTGTACTGAAGGTAAACCCTTTTATTAGAAGATTTTATTTATTTATTTGAGAAAGGGAGAGAGATGCGCACAAACTGGGGAAGGGGCAGAGGAAGAAAGAGAAGCAGGGGGCTCCATCCTAGGACGCTGAGCTCATGACCCAAGCCAAAGGCAGCTATTTAACAAGCTGAGCCACCCAGGCACCCTTTTTGACTAAAAGCTTGTGAAACCCATTAAGAAGAAAGCAGTTTGTAGGACAAAATAATGTATACTCTATTTTTAATATAATGTTTTTAGAAATTATACTTTTTTAAATTTTTAACCACTAAAATGAAGTGCAGGACCTTTTAGTAACATTAACTTTGACTTCTGAGATAATAACTCCTATGTAAATAAGCCCATGTTACATAAATCTTAGCACAAAGTTTGGCAATTCCAATGAATATCATTTTTCATAAAATTCATTTGATTGTAAAGACTGAGCTGGGGCATTTTGAAACAAGAAATCATTATGAAAATATTTACCTATATAGAGGTATACTTTAATATTTTACAATTATACATAACTGAGTGAATTAGTTCAATTAACACTGGCTCTGTAACAAATAGATACTGAAAAGTGTAATGGTTCAAGCCCAATAAACTTTATTTCTCCATCATCTGACAGTAAAGTATAGGTGTCCCTGACCTGTGGGTCATGCTCTCATTAGACGATCCATGCTACTGACAACTTACCTTCAACGCAAGTCTTCTAAGTATGTTATTTCACTTTCGGTCATTGGGAAGAAAGAAAGAGCATAGTGAAGCACACCATTCTTTTAATGGGTCAGTCTTGAAAGTGGCCGAATCATCTTTGCTCACATCATATTGATAAAACAGAATCACATGGTTCCCCCAGAGAAGGGGGAACCCGTATGGACATATGGGATTCAGATGTTTTTGGTAAACAGCAGATGCTGCAACAATGACGGAAGCTCTGGGTCAGGAGAATGATAAGTGCATGAAAGGGGCTGTCAGAGAAAGCAGAGCTGCAGCAGAATGAGGGAGGATGGAGGCAACAAGAGTTGATGTCAGAGAGGCAATGGGCAGGAATGGTCATGGGTTGTACATGTTTGTAAGACCTGAAATGCTGTTGCAAAGGCTGAGTGACATGGGAAACTACGGAGCTTTTGAGCAGAAAAGTAACACTATTTGCAGTTTTAATTAGCACAATTGAAATGGTGCTCATGGACCAGACAAGAAGCAAACTCTAGCTACAAATAACTGTTAGAAGATAGATTTATATATGTGTTCTACCTAAAAGTGTTTAAAAGCTTACTTAAGTAAGCTTTTTTTTAAGCCTGGGTTATCTCAGGATGTTTATTTGTTTGGGGTTTGTTTTGCACACTGCAAAGTCTAGTGTTCTTGTTTTTTCCAATTAAAGTCTTCTCATTTCCTTATCAGCTGGTTTTATTTTACTCACTGGAATGATTTTTTGTAAGCAAATCCATTGAAGTTCTTTAGTTGTCTCTACCTGCAGGAACCATTTCACTTCTGATCATTTACATGAATATAATTCATTCAAATTCACATAACTATTTCTTTTTTTGAACCATAGCCAGGAAATAAAACTTCATTATTAAATATTTATTTATTTATTTTGAGAGAGAGTGAGGAGGAGGAGGAGCAGAGGGAGAGAATCTCCAAGCAGATTCCCCCTGAATGAGGAGCCCAATGTAGGGCTCTATCCCATGAGATCACAACCTTAGCTGAAACAAAAGAAAGAGGCCCAACTGACTGAGGTACCCAGGAGCCCCACTTTAATTTATTATTATAACAATATTTAAATTTTGTCAAACCAAGGCACAAGTCTGACATTTTCCCCAGCAAATTCTATTCCATTGCACAGTGCAAGGATGAGAGTTCGAGCTCACAATAGTAATCATATAATTACTTAAATTTTATATCTATCAAAATAATAGCTATTATAATCAGTTTTGATGTTAATCTAATTGTTAACCGATTATTAACATCTAAGTAATTAAACATTCATTAATTTTTAATTTATATACATAGGTTATATTTATATCAAAAATTCTTCAATAATAGAGATTTGTCATTTCTAATGCTCTAGACTTGTATTTTCTAAAATGGTAGCTCTTTGGATTGTGCTGCTATTTATACTAGAATTAGTTAAAATTAAATAAAATTAAATAAAGTTAAAATTTCTGTCTTGTAGCCACATGATATAGCCAAAACTCAAGTGCTTACCTCCATGTTACAAGTGGCTACCATTTTGGGTTGAACAGATACAGAATATTTCCATTATTCTAGAAGGTTCTAATGGACAGAATTGCTCTAGAGAGTAACAATTCATTTTAAGTATCCTCAGGCCTCTCCAAAGTGAATATTAATTATGCTATACAATCTATATTTTAAGCCCAACTAGCTGAAACATGACAGGTGAAAAATTTATCAAGGGATTTTTGTGTGATGACTTAAAAAAAACCAGTAAGCATATGTCTCCAAAGGCAAAGGAAACAGAAGTGAAAATGAACTTTTGGGACTTCATCAAAATCAAAAGCTTCTGCACAGCAAAGGAAACAGTCAACAAAACAAAGAGGCAACCCACGGAATGGGAGAAGATAATTGTAAATGACAGTACAGACAAAAGGTTGATATCCAGGATCTATAAAGAACTTCTCAAACTCAACACACACAAAACAGACAATCATATCAAAAAAATGGGCAGAAGATATGAACAGACACTTCTCCAATGAAGACACACAAATGGCTATCAGACACATGAAAAAATGTTCATCATCACTAGCCATCAGGGAGATTCAAATTAAAACCACATTGAGATACCACCTTACACCAGTTAGAATGGCCAAAATTAGCAAGACAGGAAGCAACGTGTGTTGGAGAGGATGTGGAGAAAGGGGAACCCTCTTACACCGTTGGTGGGAATGCAAGTTGGTGCAGCCACTTTGGAGAACAGTGTGGAGATTCCTCAAGAAATTAAAAATAGAGCTTCCCTATGACCCTGCAATTGCACTACTGGGTATTTACCCCAAAGATACAGATGTAGTGAAAAGAAGGGCCATCTGTGCCCCAATGTTTATAGCAGCAATGGCCACAGTCGCCAAACTGGAAAGAACCAAGATGCCCTTCAATAGACAAGTGGATAAGGAAGATGCGGTCCATAGACACTATGGAGTATTATGCCTCCATCAGAAAGGATGCATACCCAACTTTTGTAGCAACATGGACGGGACTGGAAGAGATTATGCTGAGTGAAATAAGTCAAGCAGAGAGAGTCAATTATCATATGGTTTCACTTATTTGTGGAGCATAACAAATAGCATGGAGGATAAGGGGAGTTAGAGAGGAGAAGGGAGTTGAGGGAAATTGGAAGGGGAGGTGAACCATGAGAGACTATGGACTCTGAAAAACAACCTGAGGGTTTTGAAGGGGCGGGGGGTGGGAGGTTGGGGAACCAGGTGGCGGGTATTGGAGAGGGCACGGATTGCATGGAGCACTGGGTGTGGTGCAAAAACAGCGAATACTGTTACACTGAAAATAAATTTAAAAATTAAAAAAAAAAAACAATAAGCAGAGTTGATTTTGTTTCATTTATTTTTAAAGATTTTATTGTTTGACTACTTAACTGCTCATCATTCCTGAATAGTTTCCTGCTCTTTTTTAGAAGACCTTCAATAAATATTATTTATTCATTCAAATATGATAAGAGAACTAATCGTCTTCATTGAAAAAAAAAATGGTTACCAAATTGGAAAACATGAATCTCATTTGATAGAAATTTCATTTTATTAAATTCACAATCCCCATGCTCACAAAGCTCTTTTAGTGGGAGTTGTTAGCAGAACTATGAAAAAAGTTTAATTAGAACCATAGGTTATAAGGTGTTCATTAAAATATGTTTCTCTGTGCATAGAAACATCTTTGGAAATACTTGTCCATATTGAACTTCAAACCTTTATTGGTTCCTTTACAGACCTCCCCTTATTCCATGGTACTTTTTATTGAAGCTTATACAGTTGTAAGAAATTATAAATCCTACACATCTGAAAACTGATAATTTGATGTTATTCAGTGATCTCATCTTCATTGCTTTACATTGTTACCTATTTTAAATTCCCAGCTAATCTTAAGCAGCTGGAAATTTTTAAATTATCTTTTTTGCTATATATTTTTGAAATATATAAGACATTAGATAGAGCTCAGTATAAAATATTGCTGTCTGAACACAAAAGGGCAAGATTTGTGAGAAAATAAACTTTTAAACCACTTCATTTTTAGTTATACAATGTAGGAGACTGGAGCAAATGAGTAATAAAAGGCAAAACAATTGAGTCTCCTATGGTGCTAAATTAAGAATTTATAGTCTGAATGATGTCTCTGTAAACTCATTCAATTTTCTATTATTGCAGATCTTAAACAATTATAAACACAGATGACATAGCAATTTTCACTTATAAATCTGCAAGGGTGATAAATATAACATGCAAAATTCATTTTGATAGTAATGCTAATTGGTTTAATGTTCTCAAAACAAAGGAAAATAAGGATATTTAAAGAAAGTAACACTTTGAGCAAATGAAACTGGTTGCAAGAATCAATATGATATATTTTTATTTTAAAACAGATGGGCATTTACTATTTTAAAATGGTTAGTAACTGCAGATGATATTCACATAAATAAACATTACAAATTTTCTAAGGAATAGGTGATGTTCCTGGTGTTAAAAATAAATAACTATAAAACAAAAGGGATTTGAATTTAATATGTTTGTAATGATACATAATAAAAACGGTTTCATTAAAAAATACTAATCATTGACATATGGGTAACTCAATGTTTTCCCAACTGAAATAACTTCATTTTTGCTATCCTTTTCAAAGAATCTGTCTTGAAATCTACCTGAAATTATACCAGAATAATGGGTTGGAGCAATATGTCTAAGTCATATAGAGCAGTAATGATTATAGAGGTAGATTTTCAATTCTATGAATTGCATACTTTTTATCCAACCCAATAAATTAAATTAGCCTTAACTGATCAACTACGTCAGGTTGTTGACTTAAAGAGTAAGGGAAATTTTGAAGAAATAATTAGTTCCTTAAGACAGATTCATCTAGGGGCGCCTGGGTGGCTCAGTGGGTTAAAGCCTCTGCCTTTGGCTCAGGTCATGATCCCAGGATCCTGGGATTGAGCCCCGCATCCAGCTCTCTCCTCAGCAGGGATCCTGCTTTCCCCTCTCTCTCTGCCTGCCTCTCTGCCTACTTGTTATCTCTGTCTGTCAAATAAATAAATAAAATCTTTTAAAAAAATTTTTTTTAAAAAGATAGATTCATCTACTAGTCTTTAGTTGCTTTTTTTAGTTCTGGTTATATCCAGAAGTAAGGTGACTTTTGCTTTATGATGGAACTCTATTTGAGGAAAACCCAAGAATTGTATGTGTTAAAATATATCCTGCTACCTAATATGGCATATTAGACTCTTCATATGGGAAACATTAACATAAAAGGTATTACTGTTTTCTTAGTATATCCCTCTAAGAATAGAATTTTGGTTAAAGACATAATAAAGTCATGGATATTTTCAGTGCATTTTTATGGTATTCCTTAGGTAAACAATAATGACTCTGTAACTTAGATGTTTGTTTCCAAAAGCGGGTGTGTATGGCCAGCACATATTTCTGAGGATATCAATGAGATATAAAGTGAAATCTTGAATAGAAGATATAGAAATGCCTAAATTAAAAGAAAGGTATGTTATGGTCATCAAATTGGAATTGAACTGAAATAATTCAAAGGTTTCTGTGTAAATTTGCATCATCTTAAAACTATGATTCAGCCCATTTTTCTAACTTCAAATAAAGAGACTAGATTAAAACTTAGAATCTATACTATCATACATTTTCCTCTATAGGTGTATTGTATTAGAGGTATCTTAATTTTAAAAGTAATAATTCAGGGACTACAGATTTCTTAAGGGTGGTATGTATATATATATATATATATATATATATATATATACACACATACACACATACATAGGTGGTATATATACATATATATGTATATGTGGTACACATATATGTATGTATATACATATATATGTATATGGGTGGTATATATACATAGGTATATACATACTGATGTATAATTTGTATATATTTATGGAAATATAAATATAAAATATGGAATATATGTATATAAAATCAGCCATTTTTATATTTTTATCTAGTAAATCACTTATTGCTATATACAAACAGGCAATCAATGAAAGTGAATTAATGAATTTAATTGTCTTTTAAATCACATTAGTTAATAAGCTAACTGTAAATTGCCATTTTATGAAATACACAACAGAGTGCATGAAAGAGTTATGTGAGATATATTCTTTTCATCAGAAAAAAACAATTTAATAATTAAATAACTTTTAAAATTCAGGCAAAATAGTGGTAAATTTTAATAGTAGGTCTAGATATAAAATGCTTCAATTTTTTAGTATCCAATTCAATTTAAACATAAGCCATTACTATATCTAAAGAGACAAAAGATTGAAGAGTGTTTAAAAATTAGTCTGAAAGTTACTACTTGGAAATATATACTCTTAGCTTTCTCAAGGAGAAATGTTTTTAGCCTGGGACCTTCACCTTCTAAAAACAGGTTATTAAATTTTAGTTCACAGAACAGAAACCCCCAAACTGATTTTAAAAGCCTGCAAAGACAGATAAGGCAACTCTTTAGTCTCTTTAGTCCTAATATATTTAAAGCATTTTACACAATATTTTTAAACTAACTTGGATAATTCAATGTTCTCCAATCACAAAGAAGAATCCAAGGTATGTGTGTAGGAGAGAGAGTAAAGTGGGGTAATGCATTAGAACATGTTATGCTTAATATATTTAATCTTATTTTTATGAATATTAATATTAAAAAATCTTTCAAAGTCCTATGCTTTAAAAAAAACAATAATTAAAACTCTCAAATTGAGTGCAAATGCAACATTTAGGTAAACAAGTTTTTATATATAACAAGCATAGAATTGTAACCCCTAATTTATTCTAACCCCTAATTTATTAGAAAGATAGCATATTAAATTATATTGCATTTCTAAACACCAACAAAAAGACAGAAGAAAGAGAAGTTAAGGAGCCGATCCCATTTACAGCTGCACCCAAAACCATAAGATACCTAGGAATTAACCTAACCAAAGAGGCAAAGAATCTGTATTCAGAAAACTATAAAGTACTCATGAAAGAAACTGAGGAAGACACAAAGAAATGGAAAAACATTCCATGCTCATGGATTGGAAGAACAAATATTATGAAAATGTCTGTGCTACCTTAAGCAATCTGCATATTTAATGCAATCCCTATTAAAATATCAATTTTTTTTCAAATAAATGGGACAAATAATCCTAAAATTTATATGGAACTCAAAAAGACCCCAAATAGCCAGAGGAATGTTGAAGAAGAAGACCAAAATTGGCGGCATCACAATTCCAGACTTCAAGCTCTATTACAAAGCTATAATCTTCAAAACAGTATGGTATTGGCCCAAAAACAGACACATAGATCAATGGAACAGAATAGAGAGCCCAGAAATAGACCCTCAATTCTATGGTTAACAAAGTCAACCAATACTTGACAAAGCAGGAAAGAATGTCCAATGGAAAAAAGACAGTCTCTTCAACAAATTGTGTTGGGAAAATTGGACAGCCACATGCAGAACAATGAAACTGGACCATTCCCTTATGCCACATGCAAAAATACACTCTATGTAGATGAAAGAACCTAAAGGTGAGACTGAAATCCATCAAAATTTTTGAGGAGAACACAGGCAGCAACCTCTTTGACCTCAGCCACAGCAATTTCTTCCTAGAAACATCACCAAAAGCAAGGGAAGCATGCACAAAAATTAACTATTGGGACTTCATCAATATAAAAGGCTTTTGCACAGCAAGGAAACAGTCAGCAAAACCAAAAGACAACCAACAGAATAGGAGAAAACATTTGCAAATGACATATCAGATAGAGGGCTGGTATCCAAAATCCATAAAGAACTTATCAAACTCAACCCCCAAAGAACAAATAATCCAATCAAGAAATGGGCAGAAGACATGAACAGACATTTCTGCAAAGAAGACATCCAGATGGCCAACAGACACATGAAAAAGTGCTCCATATCACACGGCATCAGGGAAATACAAATCAAAACCACAATGAGATATCACCTCACACCAGTCAGAATAGCTAAAATTAACAAGTCAGGAAATGACAGATGCTGGCGAGGATGCGGAGAAAGGGGATCCCTCCTACACTGTTGGTGGGAATGCAAGCTGGTGCAACCACTCTGGAAAACAGCATGGAGGTTCCTCAAAATGTTGAAAATAGAACTACCCTATGACCCAGCAATTGCACTGCTGGGTATTTACCCTAAAGATACAAACGTAGTGATCCGAAGGGGTACATGCACCCGAATGTTTATAGCAGCAATGTCTACAATAGCCAAAGTATGGAAAGAACCTAGATGTGCATCAACAGACGAATGGATAAAGAAGATGTGGTATATATACACAATGGAATACTATGCAGCCATCAAAAGAAATGAAATCTTGCC
>NW_019154105.1:79017481-79244855 GCF_002288905.1 Enhydra lutris kenyoni | reverse complement strand
TGAGGGTTGATGGGGGGAGGGGGGTTGGGAGAGGGGGGTGGGGTTATGGACATTGGGGAGGGTATGTGCTATGGTGAGTGCTGTGAAGTGTGTAAACCTGGCAATTCACAGACCTGTACCCCTGGGGATAAAAATATATTATATGTTTATAAAAAATAAAATAAAAAAAAAGAAATGGGCAGAAGACATGAACAGACATTTCTGCAAAGAAGACATCCAAATGGCAAATAGACACATGAAAAAAATGCTCAGCATCACTAGGCATCAGGGAAATACAAATCAAAAGCACAGCAAGATACCACATCACACAACTCAGAATAGCTAAAATTAACAAGTCAGGAAAGGACAGATGTTGGCGAGGATTCAGAGAAAGGGGAACCCTCTTACACTGTTGGTGGGAATGCAAGTTGGTGCAGCCACTCTGCAAAACAGTATGGGGTTTCCTCAAAAAGTTGAGGAAACTTCAACTCAGTAATTGCACTACTGGGTATTTACCCTAAAGATACAAATGTATCAATCCGAAGGGGCACATGCACTGGAATGGTTATAGCAGCAATGTCCACAATAGCTGAATTTATACACACACACACACACACACACACACACACACACCCCATGTAGGTGGGTATTGTGGAGCACTGGGTGTGGTGCATAAACAATGAAATACTTAACAATATATTCTTATAAACAGTAAGAATACTAGGCAGTCACTTAAAAAAATGAAATCTTGCCATTTGCAATGATGTAGATGGAACTAGAGGGTATTATGCTAAGCTAAATAAGTCAATCAGAGAAAGGCAATTACCATGTGATGTCTCTGATATGAGGAATTTGAGAGGCAGGGCGGGGGGGTAGTGGGTGGTAGGGAGGGAAAAAAATTAAACAAGCTAGGACCAGGGAGGGAGACAAACCCTAAGAGACTCTTAATCTCAGGAAGCAAACTGAGAGTTGCTGGGAGGCTGGAGGGGAGTAATAGGGTGGCTGGTTATGGACATTGGGGATGGTATGTGCTGTGATGAGTGCTGTGAACTGTGTAAGACTGATGATTCACATCAGTCTTGTACCCCTGAAGCAAATAATACATCATATGTAAATAAAAAATTATAAGTATTTCATGATAGTTTTCAAAGACATTTCTAGGTATTCATCTCCCATGTTAATAAACACATGACTCTGAGTTCTTCGTTAGGTTTTACATCCTTTGACAAAATTATCTGTGGGGGATCTTCTCTTATTTTCTCTACAGAAAAGTGTAAATCTCTACAGGTATTGTAGAACTATCAGATCTAACCTGTCCATCTACACACACACACACATACACACATATATATATAATACATATATATATGTATTTCATATATATATATATGTAATACATAAACACATGTGTACATATTTAGGCACAGTCATATATACATATCATGTGCATTTAAAATTCAATGTAAAATATATAAATATATTTTATATTTTATCATAGACTGCATTATCTATTAGAGATTTCCAGGTTAGCTATAGTAAGCTATCATTTCAGTATTATATCTTTACAATTATCTAGGAATAAGTCCTCCCACCCTTGATGTCCAAAGTAGACAACCAGTTTAGTTGAGTAAAGTTGATTCCTGTTTCCAACTACACCCATATTTACTACTGAATACTTAGGAAGTTGCTGCCACACTCCTAAGTCTATGTACCTAAGAAACATTTAAGTTCATTTAGAGAGAAAATAATTTATAATGCTGAATTTATCATTAAAGACTTTGGTGTTGATAGGAAAAAAAAACTATTTTAAAAAATTATATTTCTCTCAAGATATTGTTCAAAGATGGGTTTTAAGTGAAAATAAGAAAAGAAGATATGGCCCACATATACAATGGAGTATTATGCCTCCATCAGAAAGGATGAATACCCAACTTATGTATCAACATGGACTGGACTGGAGGAGATTATGCTGAGTGAAATAAGTCAAGCAGAGAGAGTCAATTATATGATTTCACTTGTGGAGCATAAGAAATAACACGGAGGACACTGGGAGATGGAGAGGAGAAGTGAGTTGTGGGAAATTGGAGGGGGATACAAACCATGAGAGACTGTGGACTTCGAGAAACAAACTGAGGGTTTTGTGGGGGAGGGGATGGGTGGTTGGCTGAGCCTGGTGGTGGGTATTATGGAGGGCACGTATTACATGGAGCTCTGGGTGTGGTATATAAACAATGAATTTTGGAACACAGAAAAGAAATGAAAGAAAATGAAAAAAAAAGAAAAAGAAAAAAGAAAATAAGAAAAGCAGAAGAGAATACAATTGACTCTAGAACATGTGGATTAGGGGCACTGACCCCTGTGCAGTTGAAAACCCATCTATAACTTTTGACCTCCCCAGACTTACACAATAATAGCTTATTGTTGACTGGAAGTCTTATCAACAACATAAAGAGTTGATTAACACATATTTTGTATGTTATATGTATTATATGGTATATTCTTATAATAAAGTAAGCTGGAGAAAATGCAATTTTTTTCAGAAAATCATAAGGAAAATACATTTATAGTACTTATGATATTTATTTAAAAATTGTGTATAAATGGATCTGCACAGTTTAACCCATGTTATTCAATGATCAACTATAGTTGACACCCCTGAGTATGAAATTGGAGAAAACTGGGTTCATGAGCCACTTTTGCCTCTCTGATACATGAACAAACCTAACTTTGAGAGAATTTGTTGAAATAAAAGAAATAACATCTGTAAAGTATTTTAGCACAGTAATATATAATTCAATAGGCTTTGAAGTCAAACACAACTGGCTTCAAATTCTTGGTTCTTGTTCCACCAACCATGTATCAGCTCTGTAAAAGTCTGGACTCTTTCTTCATCTATTCTATATTTATATTTATCTATTTCTATTATTTTCACTTCTATCTATATCTATCTTCTTTCCCAAAGGAAAGTCTCAAATATGATAGGAGGAAGGAGATGCTCCCCACGGATGGTATTATCAAAGGACACTGATAGATAGACAATTACCAGGAGATTTATCTGTATCATTTATTAATTCTGCCATTGTAACTATTATTATTTTCAAGTGACTTCTTCCTGTTCAATAGCATACATTTTAGGCATAAAACACAGTCCGTAATCAGATATATTTTCTTCATGTTTTTTCAGAAACAGCTATAAAATTCTTTTTTAAATGAAATGGCAAAATAGAAATTTACTCACTCAGAGAGAGATCAAAGTCTATCTAGAACCTTGAATCATTGATTCGCAGAGATTAAAAAAGTAACATCCATTTAAGAATAGTTACTTCATTCATTCCAATAAACTTCTATATAAAGCATAAAGGAGGTTAATGGATACTCCTCGCCATGTTTTTTGTTTGTTTGTTTGTTTGTTTTTTAACAGATAGAGATCACAAGTAGGCAGAGAGGCAGGCAGAGAGAGAGAGATGGGGAAGCAGGCTCCCCGCTAAGCAGAGAACCTGATGCGGGGCTCAATCCCAGGAAATTTTCTAATTGAAGAAAAAATTTCTTTCTTACTATGATTTATGCTGTTCACTATTTCTATGATCAGTTCTTCACTTACTGTATATTCTTTGTGGATTTGCATAGCTTATTTAGAAAACTTGTGGGTTAAAGCCTCTGCCTTCAGCTCAGGTCATGATCCCAGGGTCCTGGGATTGAGCCCCACATCGGGCTCTCTGCTCAGCGGGGAGCCTGCTTTCTCTCTCTCTCTCTCTCTCTGCCTGCCTCTCTGCCTACTTGTGATCTCTGTCAAATAAATAAATAAAATCTTAAAAAAAAAAGAGAGAACTTCAAGAGTTAAAAATTTGCTGACACACGGTGGATGAGAAGGTATTCACAGTGACCAAAAGAACTCTCAGCTGCAGCAACTTTGCCCATACTTGGTCCCTCAGACATTTAATCACAGAATGCTTTGTATAATGGGAAAATTCTCAATAAGTATCACTGACTTTCAAGATGGGATCCTGTTACACATAAACAATGAATCTTGGAACACCATATCAAAAACTAATGATGTACTGTATTGTGACTAATATAACACAATAAAAAAAAAAAAGGATGTGATCCTTGGTTACAACCCAGGCTGAATGGCTTTGGAATAATGACAAACATATGGGGAAGAAGGATGGGCCCAGATTAATTCCATTCCTCATGGGTTTTTAGGCATTTCTCATGTGAAGATGGTAAAGGGTGGCAAATGTGTGAACCCTAAAACATGGAAAAAGATGTTAGGAACTTTGAAAAAATATCTTTGTGATATGTTTTCATTTGTGATTTTGTGCTAAGTTCAAGTAAGCAACTTTTTAATTTCTAATTTTTTTCTCAAGTAAGCAACTTTTAAAACAGCCCCTCCCGGGGCACTTGTGTGGCTCAGTGGGTTAAAGCCTCTGCCTTTAAGCTCAGGTCATGATCTCAGGGTCCTGGGATCGAGCCCTGCATCAGGCCCTCTGCTCAGCAGGGAGCCTGCTTCCCCACCCCCTCCTAACTGCCTCTCTGCCTACTTGTGATCTCTGTCAAATAAATAAATAATATCTTTAGAAAAGAAAAGAAAACAGCCCCTCCCCCTACAAGTGCACACATCTTTTGGAAAAAAGACGGGCTATATATTCAATCAGCCTGGATCACACATTTTCCTACACACTCCTTCACACCAGAGAAGATGATGAGCAGTACTATGGCAAATACTGACTTACAGTATAGCTACAAACTAAGAAAGAGTACCAACACCCTCCTGAATAGAGAACTCTTAAAGAAATTATGTGATATGAGATTTAACCCTATAGTTTAGAGTGAGTTCTAAAAGGGGAATGAGGCAAACATCTTGGTACCACACACAGTATATAAGAAAGAAACACTATCAAAAATCATTCAATTCAATGCACACAGAACACAAATTTAATAGAACCTAAGAAAAAATTGCTCTGGCTATTGGTCATAAAGTATTTTCACTTATTATCTAATAAATCCTGGGTAAGTCTTTCTAAATATGATTCATTCAGTTAGTAAATAGCTATTTTAAAAATACTCCCTTTTTGAAAACTTAACAATCATAACAATAACTAACTTAGCCAGGAGTTATGCTAAGTACTTTATACGCATTAATACATATAATTTCCCTGTAAGCTTAGGAAGAAGGTACAGTACACTGGGATTTATAGAAGAATAATTTCCCTGCAGGAAGACTGAAAAGTAAGACATGGAGAGAATAAATGACTGTATGATGTTCTCAAATGACATAGCTAGAAATCCAAGTAGACAGAGAAAATGAATGAAGGCAATGTACTTAATTTATTCTCTGCTTGTTTTCTCTTTACTTCTGTGATAAATAAAACAAGACATTAATGAAAACAAAAAGTTAAATGTGGATCTTGATTGTTAATCATGTTTTATTTAATAGAGCTATTAAACTTATTTGACAAATCAACCTAGACATGGATAACTTTTTCATAACTCAAGGATCAGTTAGTTCAATATATATATACAAAAGCAGAAGAGGAAAGTCTGTACTGGGTTTTATAACTAAATTATCTCAAATTTAACATCCTTGTATAGTTAGTTTAGTTAATTGTAGACAACCAAATTGTAGACAATTTGTAGACAAATTGTAGACAATCAAATCCAACTAGACACACTAGAGGAAATTAGGTTTCTATCATCAATATAGTACTTGCCTCCATTGATTATTCATTCTACAGACCTACACAAGGATGAATAGAATCAAGAATTCATCTAATATTTTAGCTTTTGCTGGCCAAATGAATAAATATCAGGGTAGAAATGTGCTGGGCTCAATCAAAACAAATGCTAAGAGGAGTGTACCTCAAAAATCTTCACTGTCCTATCAGCTCTAGTATTGATTTTAAGGAAAATTTCACCATCTTCGGTGGAACTGGTTTCCAGAATTCTGCCAGAATTCTTTAAAATCCCCTGTAGTGCCCCAGATTGGTTGGAGAATCAGCTAGATGCAAGGCACATTTTAGATAAAAGCTTCTTCCTGGGGTGAAAACTGTCACTCTCTTCTAATAAAATATACTAACAGCCCATGCTGAATAGATAATATTTGAGAATGAATAACATCATTTTTTTGAGAGTGGCAAATTGAAATTATACCATGATCAGTCAGTTTACAAAAATTAGCAATTGCTACTCTGCCACATTCCAGCTTCCCTTTATTCTGCAAAATAAAGCAGCCAAAATTATCAAACTGAAAGTTTGGGTGTCGTCAAAACACTTACAGGTGTATTTTGTTTTATAGTTCTTGCTTTTATTGCATTTTACAGATATTGTGCTTTTTACAAATTGAAGATTTATGAGAACCCTGTGGCATGTCTAACAGCAGAGATTTTTTACAACAGCCTTTGCTCATCTTGTGTCTCTGTGTGATATTTTAGTAATTCTCCCAATATTTTAACTTTTTCCATTATTATTATCCTCGTTGCAGGGTTCTGTGATCCATGTATTTGATGTTACTATTGCAATTGTTTTGGGGTGCCACAAAATATACCCATATAAGATAGCAAACTTAGGGCACCTGGGTGGCTCAGTAGGTTAAGAGTCTGTCTTCAGCTCAGGTCTGATCCCGGAGTCCTGGGCTGGAGTCCCACGTCGGGTTCTCTGCACAGCAGGGAGTCTGCCTCTCTGGCCCTCCCCTGGCTTGTGCTCTCTCTATATATATCACTCTCTCTCTCTCTCAAATAAATAAACAAAATCTTAAAAAAAAATAGCAAACCTAATTGATAAATGTGTGTGTTCTGACTGCTCCACCAACAGGTGTTCTGCTGTCCCTCTCCCTCCCCTCAGGCCTCCTTACTCCCTGAGACACAACAGTAGTGAAATTACGTCAATTAATACCCATATAATGGTCTTTAAGTGTTCAAGTGAGAGGAACAGTTGCACATCTTTCACTTTTAATCAAAATCTAGAATCACTTTGATTAAGGCAGGTTAAAGGCTGAGATGGGCTGACATCTAAACCTCTGGTGCCCAACAGCCAAGTTCTGAATGCAAATAAAAGTTCTTAAAAAAAAAATTAAAAGCACTACTCCAGTGAACATACAAATGACAAGAAAATGAAACAGCTTTATCACAGATATAAAGAAATTTTCAGTGGTCTGGATAGAAGATTAAGCCAGCTGCAACATTCCCTGAAGCCAAAATCTAATTCAGAGGAAGGCCCTAACTCTCTTCAATTTTATGAAGGTTGAGAAGTGAGGAAGGAGCAGGAGTAAGGCTTGAAGCTAGCAGAGGCTGGTTATGCAGTTTAAAGAAAAAGCCATTTCCATCACATCAAAGTGCAGGGGAAGCAACAAGATAACCACAGCAAGTTATCTAGGAATCTAGCTACCGTCATTAATGAAAGTGGCTACACTAAATTATAGATTCTCAGTGTAGATGAAACATCCTTCCTTATATTAAAAGAAGATGCTAGCTGGGACTTTCAGAGCTTGAGAGAAGTCAATGTCTGGCTTCAAAGCTTCAAAGGACAGGCTGACTTTCCTGTTAGGGGCTAATGCACCTGGTAACTTTCAGCTGAAGCCAGGGATCATTTACCATTCTGAAAAATCCTGTGGTCTTTAAGAATTATTATGATCTGTTCTGCCTGTGCTCTATAAATGGAACAACAAAGCCTGAATGACAGAACATCTATTTACAACATGGTTTACTAAATATTTTGAGCCCATTGTTGAGACATACTGCTCAGGAGGAAAAAAAAAAAAAAGTTTCTTTCAAAATATGACAGCTCTTTGACAGTGCACCTGGTCACCCAAGAGCTCTGATAGAGATAGACAATGAAATGAATGTTGCTTTTATGTCTGTTAACACAGTATCCATTCTGCAGTTCATGGATCAAGAAGTCATTTCAACTTTCAAGTCTTTTTATTGAAGAAATACATTTTGTAAGGCTATAGCTGTCATACACAGTGATTCCTCTGAAGGATCTGGGCAGTCAATTGAAAACCTTACGGAAAGGATTCATCATTCTCGATGCCATGAAGAAAATTTGTGATTCATGGGAAGAGGTCAAAATATCAATATGAGCAGGAGTTTGGAAGAAGTTGATTCTAACCCTCATGAATGACGTTGAGAGATCCATGACTTCAATGAAACAAGCAACTTCAGATGTGGTGGAAAAAGCAAGGGTACTAGCATTAGAAATGGAGCCTGAATATGGGACTGATTTGTTGCAATCTCATGATAAAATTTTAAGGTATGAGGAGTTGCTTCTTGCAGATGAGTCAAAGAAATTAGTTTCTTGAGATGGAATCTACTTCCTGCGAAGATATTGTCAAAATTGTTTAAATGACAACCAAAAATTTAGACTATTGCATAAGCTTAGTTGATAAAGCAGTGGCAAGATTTAAGAGGACTAAGCCACATTTTTAAAGAAATTCTACTGTGGGTAAAATGCTATCAAACACCATCACATGCTACAGAGAAATAATTCATAAAAAGAAGAGTCAATCAATGCAGCAAACTTCATGTTATCTTATTTTAAGAAATTACTGCAGCCAGCCCAACATTCAGTAACTACCACCCTGATCAGTCAGCAGCCATCAACATCAAGACAAGACCCTCTGCCAGCAAAAAGATTACAATACCAAAAAGACCACAAAGTTGCTGAAAGCTTAGATGACTGTTAGCTTTTTTAGCAATAAAGTATTTTAAAATTAAGGTATGTACATTTTTTTCAGAAAAAATGTTATTATTGTACACTTAATAGACTGCAGCTGCAGTATAGTGTAAACTAAACATAACCTTTATATGCATTGGGAAGCTGAAAAATCCATTTGACAAGCTTTATTGTGCTATTTATTTTATTACAATGGTCTAGCACCAAACCCACAAAATCTCCAAAGTATGCCTGTACGGAATAACAAAAACCTGATCTATAATGTTTTAACTTAGATATTTCAAAATCTTAATTTCAGAATCACCCTCAAACATTTTATATGATTCTTATGTTAAGCACATATTACTTCATTTTATTATTTAAAATAAGACCTCACAAACTGTACTTGATATCTTAGGTCATTTAAAAATTCAGAACATCTGGTAGGGCAAAACATTGTATCCCACAGTCATCTTAGATGATTTTCATGTAATGCACATGGATGTGAAATGTTGAATATGTACGGCATATCTTAATTAAGTTTCCAGTATCACAGTCATGTTAGTAGTATCTCGGAATGCACAGACCGTGTTTCCTCTTTCACCAAGTATCTTCACTCACTGGCTAAAATACCCCTTTCTAACTGCATTTCCACTCTCTTCTTTCAACCATATGACTATGATTCTATGAAGTTAATCACCAAACTGGCTTATGAAGGTGATATAGTCTCAGTTAAGCTTATGCTAATCACACAGTTTCTGTGTACATCACAAGATGTTGAAGTACTTTTCCTATTGACTCATGATTTCAGCTAAAGTACCAATGTTTGTAACAACAGTTGATAAAGAGTGCAGAATAACTTCCAAAAAACCCCTGAAGGGTTTAAAAAAAAGGCCAAGTTTTTACTCTCCTATACCACCACAGACATTTACTTGAAGTAGTGGAGTATGTCAGATTTGGAAGTCATTGTCTTGGAGAAAAAGAACAGCAATGGTAAGAGAGCATTTAGGAGAGCCTGGCACATGTTCTCTGGAGTACATCGCACCTGTGAACATACAAACTGACATCTGCATTGCACCTGTATTGCAACTCCAAAGCTGGAAATCTGAGTAGAACTATTGTCAAGGACAGGATGAGGGAAGTGCTGCTGGAACTCCCGCCTTTTGTCATAGCTGGAATTTATGAGTTTCTTTGTGCAAAGAGAACATAACAATATGAAGTTTTGTGGTATATCATGAAAGACAAGATCTAAAGATGGTGGAGTGATTTTAAAAATTAGTTAGACTCAAACTGCCTATAGGAAGTACATTTTCAGTGTACATGGGCTCAGAGGACTTTCAAGAACCTATACCTACACCTCCCAAAGGATTATTTACACTAATCCAGTTATATTCTCAGGAAAAGTATGATAGCAGCAATAGTTACATTAAAAATAAGTAAGTAAATAAATAAATAAATAAATATTTTCTTAAATCTAATCCTAATCCCTACTCCTTCCATGACTATATTGAAAGATCCCGAAGAAAAAGGATGAGTAGAAGAAGTAAGCAACATGAATAATAAACCATGCCTCTCAGACACACTGTAAGATCATGAGCTAAAACGGCAATCCTGAATGAAGAGAAAAAGCATAAGAAGTGAGTTGGATCTGAATCTGAACTTTTAATTTGCCAGAGAGCCTTACCTACCAAAAAGTAATACATTTTTACTATTGAAATGAATGTCCCCCAGAGGAAAGGAAGGAAGATCTGGCAGTTTAAAGTCTTTAACTGGGGACATTGTCCTTTTCCCATTTGTACTTACATCAAATTCAGACCCTCCAAAATCCAACTCATTATGTTTTTATTAACACATTTTTTGAAACTTCAGTAAAAGCAGACAACCACTTATGTCCCTGGAAGGAAAAGAATCATGTTTCATGCAGCACTGCTCACATTTGATGAAAAGTCTTGAAAGGAGATGACAAATACTCATTTACATTAAAATAACTTAAAATGAAATTTCCAATATAAAGAAAAAAGATCTATGCCTTCCTTTGTTTTTTAAAAAAATATACAATAATTTTCAGAACAGTTTTAGATTGACAAAAAATTGAGAAGATATACCTTGCACTCAGTTCTTCCCATTATTAACATTTTACATTAGTATGATAAATTTGTTATAATTAACCAATATTGATACCTATTGTTAACTAAATTTCATACTTTGTTCATATTTCCTTAGTTTTGCCTAATATTCCTTGAATTTTTTTAGGAATCTATCCAACATACCACATAAATTTAATTGTTATATTTACTTAGGATCGTCTTGGATGTGAGAGTTTCTCACACTTTCCTTGCTTTGATGACTTTGACAGTTTTGAGGAGTACTCATCAGTTATTGCAAAGGATTCCCCTCTCCTATAATTTAAACTTCTTTGGTTTTTCTTGTGATTAGACTGGGGTCATCACATCTTATCAAAGGTACATACTATCAACACAATTTATAAATGTTGATGTTGACCTTTTCCACCTGGTTGAGGTAGTGTTTTTCAGATTACTCCACTATAAAGCTACTCTTTTTTTTTTCCTCCCTTTTCATATGCATTCTTTGGAAGAAGGTTAGCATATACATCCCGCTTTAAAGTGGTAGGGAATCCTTCCTGTTCCCTTTCCTTTTAGGTAAAGGTTCTCTATGAATTATTTGGAATTCTCTTCATGGGTAATTTGTTAATTTTTCTTTATTGGCTTATTGTCTTTTTATTTAAATAAGTATGGGCACATCGATATTAATTTTGTATGTTGGGTTATAATTCATTATGGTTTCCTTTGTTGCTCAAATGGCTCCAGTTCTGGCTATTGAAAGCTCTATCATTTTGCTCCTGCATCCGTTCATCTTTTATTTCGTTTTTGTTTTTTGTGATTTTTTTTTAATACTTCCTCACTTTCTAGTACTATAGGATGGTGCAGTCTTATCTTTAATATTTTCAGTCCTAAATCATCCATTTCTTTAAGAAGTCCTTCTTGGTGTTTTGGAGAATGAGATAAAAAAACAAGATTGAGGCATTAGGTGTGCAAGTTGCTATTATGCGTACATTGCTTTTAGACATTTTAGATAAAAAGAAAGCAAAATAGGTGTATAGGATAATGTGTATAAATAATTTGTATGATTATATAGACAATATGTATAACATTTTTCCAAAACAAACAAACAAAAAAAATTTTTCCTATGTCTCCATCTCCATCTATATTTAAGTAATCATGAGTTCTAAATAATATTTCCAACTCAAAATTTTTTATCAGATGGATCATGACAGCTTCATTCTCTTGCTAATAAGAATGTTCTTACTCCCAACAGTGAGAAATTTGGCTGCACTATCCTTTATCCACTTACTTAGTTGTTCTATTCTGATACACATGTATGATAGCATTGTAGCTGTTAACTATATTCCTGTAGAAAACAACTGCATCAACTAGAGTTCAGTGCTTATACGTAGTAGTTTGTTTTCTTTAGTCTTACATTCTCTCCACTCATTTCCAGAATTATTATATGTATTAAATTCATATTATTATTATATTCATATAATTAGGTAAATTTCATATAATTGGAATTATACAGCATATACCCCACTTTCTCCCCATCCAAAATGACCATGCCATTTTGCATTCCATTCAGCAACAAATTAGAGTTTGTTTCTCAAGCTCCTCATCAGCATTTAGTATTGTAATTTTTTTTTAATCCTAGCTTTTTAAATATATGTGTGGTGGTATCTCATTGCTTTTAATTTGCAATTATCTAATGACATATGATGTTAAATATTTTTTCCATAAGCTTGTCTCCTATCATATCTTTTTTGGTAAGTTGCTTGTTCAAATCTTTTAACGATTTTTTTTCTGTCTTCAATGTTTCTTATTTTTGAGTTTTGAGCATTCTTTATGTATTTTGGATACAAGTCCTTTATCAGACATATATTTTGCAAATAATCTCTCTCGGTTTTGGCTTGTTTTGTGTTGTTTTACTTTTGATTCTCTTTTTTGAATTTTTAAAATTATTTTTATTTATTTATTTTTGATTTTTGATTCTCTTAATGTTATCTTTCACAAAGAATAAAATCTAACTTACCAAGTTTTCTTTATGGATCACGCTATTGCTGTTGAATTTAAAAACTCACCACCAAATCCAAGATGATGTTATTAATTTTGGAAAATTCTCAGCCACTGTGACTTTCACTCTATTTTCTCTTTCCCCTTCTAACTTTCTTTTTACACGTTTTACCTTTTTAATTTCCCCCAGTCTTAGATATTCCAGTGTTTTTTTTTGTTTGTTTGTTTGTTTGTTTTTTTGCTATTTTTTATCTCTTAGCATTTTACTTAAAGAAGTTTCTCTTGGGGTGCCTGGGTGGCTCAGTGGGTTGAGCCTCTGCCTTCATGATCTGGGACTCTTGAGATAGAGCCATGCTTCAGGCTATCTGTTCAGATGGGAGCCTGCTTCCCTCTCTCTCTGCTTGCCTCTCTGCCTACTTGTGATCCCTCTGTCAAATAAATGAATAAATAAGTAAATCTTAAAAAAAAAAAAAAAGAAGAAGAAGAAAACTTTTCTCTTGACATATCTTCAAACTCACTAATTCATTCCTTGGCCATTTCCAGTCTACTGATGTGCCCATTAAAGGCATTTTGTTTGTGTTTTTGATTTCTCACATTTCTTTTGATTTTTCTGAGAATTTGTGCCTCTTTTTGTATATAACTTATGTTTTTGCATATCATCTTTTTCATGACAATCCTTAGCATATTATTCATAGAAATGATTCTTTGAAAATTCCAATATATAGGTCATATCTGAGTTTATTTCCGATGTTTACATTGTCTGAAATCTGTTTTTTCTTTCTTTGTACAATGCCTTTACTTTTTTACTGAAAGCTGGACACTGAGATGATAGGCCTTTCATGGGGTGTTTTTTGTTTGTTTGTTTGTTTGTTTTATTTTGAATGTTAATCTATGAGGTGGTCTGGGTTAGATGTTTAACTCTTCAAATTTTTCCAATGTCCTTGTTTTTCTTTCCTGCTGTCTTTCATTTCCTCTAAGTAATCCCTTTTTACACAGAGTTTGTGACTTGGAGTTCTTTTAGTTGTAATCCACTTTTATTATATTGGAGTCCTGTCGATGGGGGGAAGGTGTGGAGGAAGGGAAACATTTTATAATCTTATGATTAAATCTCACTTTTTTCAGCAGCTTCTGATTCCCTAGGCTATGACCTTCACAAGTGTTCTTCAGGGTTTTTTGTTTTGTTTTGTTTTTTCCTTTTTTTTTTTTTTTTTTTTTTGGTCTCTCTAGATAAGACAAGAAAAATAGGGACTCTTGTGCCCTTCCTCCTAGAAGGGATAAGGCTCTAAAAAGTTTTTTCCCAGGACAGTACCCCTTTGCTATATAAAATAATATGGGCATATTTGAGCTGATTCTTTATCCCCACCCCAAGCCAGAACCACAAGGTGATATTTTTGGTACTTTTATCATGAAAACCTGGTGGATTCCTAGATATAAAATCTATTAAAGTTTTGGGGTCCCCCCAAAACTCTGGCTTCCAGGAATGTCACTCTCATGTTTGTTCACTTTCAAGCTCCAGCAACTTGTCAACTTGCACCAATTTGTCAAAATTACCATTTGTCTGTACCATGCTATGGATCCAGTGGCTTTTGCTCCAGAAAAACAGGTCTTGTCTGTCATTTTCTATATTTTCTTGTATCTCCCAAATCAGTTTTTCAGAGCAGAAATTCAAGACCAAAACCCTCCATAGGAACTAGTACAGGTATAGGAAAATCTAAACTGGAATTGAAAAATCATCAGGGGCTCAGTGTGGACAAGTCTGAAAGTTAAAACTCCAAGAACTAGTCATCAAAGGCTCCCATAATTTTGTGAGTTTTACCTCCAGAGGTGTTATTAAGTTTCCACAATAAACACTGGAGACAAATCTCCTTGTGATTCCAGCAGAGGGAGGGAAAGTAAATCAATCTGAAATATACCAGACCATTTTATTCTTAAAAAGGCCTGCCCTCAGGGTGAACTATTTTGCCAGAGCTTAACACACTGGGGTTTTATCAGAGCCTACCTACATGGACAGAGGGAAATATTCAATTCTAGCTCCTCCTAAATATCCTGTTTCATTGAAGAGACTTGAGAAGCTGCTGAAGTTCACAGCCCAGAAACACAGACTTGACTCGCCAAAGACTAAGCCTTAATCAAAGGACTATGGATTTTTTCCCCATATTTTCCCAGCACATTATTAAAGGCCGGTTTACCATAGTTCCTTTCATGTGGTACACATAAACACAACTGCCTATCAAAAAACATATATTTGAAAATATAAAAAGCAAAACAATTTTTTAAGAGACTGAGAGAGCATCAGAACTAGAGTCAGATATGGCAAGGCTGTTGATATCAACAGTCCAGGAATTTCAAAAGACTATAATGAATATGTTAAAGACTTCAATGTGAAAAATATACAACATTCAAGAAGAGATGAATAAAGTAAGCAGAGAAATAAAATTTCTAAGAAGCAATCAAAAAAGAAATGAAACAATCACAAACACTGTACCAGAAATTAAGAATGTCTTTGATGGACTCATTAGAAGACTGGACAAAGGGGCAGCAAGAATCTCTGAGCTTGGGAATATGTCAATAGAAACTTCCAAAACTGAAAAACTAAGTAAAAACAAAACAAACAAAACATGTTGCATGTATAATAAAAATATCAAAAGGAGGACAGAGTAAAAAACAGAAGAAAGATATAAGCAATAATGAAAGAATTTTCCCTAACTAATGTCAGACACTAAACCACAGTTTCATGAAACTCAAACAACACCAAGTGGGATAATGCAAAAAAAAATTAAAAACCCTAAACTTAGACATATATTATTCAAATTTTAGAAAATCAAAGATAAAATCCTGAAAGAAAACAGAAGAAAAAGAACCCATTACCTATAGATGAGCAAATACATAATCTATATCCAACTTCTCAAAAACTTCTCAAAAACCTTGGAAACGAGTGAAGTAATATACACAGTGTTGAGAAAAAAAAGACCAGTAGAAAACAGGAAATCAAAGGAGGAACTCAACAAAATCAAAAGCTTGTTCTTTAAAATTATCAATACAATTCTATCCATACCAAGCAACAGAAAATAGGAGACACAAATTACTAATATCAGAAATGAAAGAGTTGACATTACAAACCCTATGGACATTAAAAGCATAATAAAGAAATATGATGAAAAGCTCTACTTAGAAATTTGATAACCTAGGGGCGCCTAGGTGGCTCAGTGGGTTAAAGCCTCTGCCTTTGGCTCAAGTCATGATTCCAGGGTCCTGGGATTAAGCCCTGCATCAGGCTCTCTGCTCAGCGAGGAGCCTGCATCCTCCTCTCTCTCTGCTTGCCTCTCTGCCTACTTGTGATCTCTGTCTAATAAATAAATAAATAAATCTTAAATAAAAAATAAAAAGGAAATTGATAACCTAGATAAATTGGACCAATTCCTTAAAAGATACAATCTGCCAAAAATCTCATAAGAAGAAATAAACAATCTGAACAGTCCTATATCTCTTAAAAAACAAAAACAAAATAAACAAACAAAATTCCAGAATCAATAACTCATTGGCCTTCCAAATCAGAAAGTGCCAATAACAGGTGGCTTCACTGGTGAATTCTACCAGACATTTAAAAAAGAAATTATCAATCTTTTCAGAGGGTAAAAGCAGAGGGGATGCTTCCTAACTAATTCTACGAATCTGGTATTACCTGAATACCAAAACCAGATAAAGACATTGCAATTAAAGAAAACTATACTCCAATATCTCTCATAAATATAAATGCAAAAGTCCTCAACAAATGCTAGTTAATATGTATAGCACAAATTATGCATCATGAACAATTGGCATTTATCCTAGGCATGCAAGGCTGGTTCAACTTTCAAAAATCAAATAATATAATTCATAACATCAACAGATTAAAACAGAAAATGCACAGGATCATTTCAATAGAAGCATTGGACAATCCAACATTAATTCATGATTTAAAAAAATAAAAACCTCTCAACAAACTAGAAATAGAGAGGAACCTCCTCAGTTTGATAAATAACACCTGCCAAAAACATACAACTAATATCATCATACTTAATGGTAAGTAACTTAAATATTTTCCACTAAGATCAGGAATAAGGCAAAGAATGTCTCCTCTTAGCGGTATTTTTCAATACCATACTGAAAGTCTTAGCTAATAAGGTAAGAAAAGAAAAGGAAAAAAAAAAGTATACAGATTGAGAGGGAAGAAATAAAACACTTTTTTTTTTCACAACTGACATGATTGTCTATGCATAAAACCCAAAATCATTAAAAAAAAAAAAAACTCTTAGAACTAATAAGCTATTGTAGCAAGGTTGCAGAATAAGTTTAAGATATAAAAGTAAATCACTTTTCTATATATCAACTATATATCAATGACTAAATGGAATTTGAAATTAGTAACACAATCCCATTTATATTAGCAGCCAAAAATGAACTATTTAAGTATAAATCTAACAAAATATGTACAAGATCTATATGAGAGATCGCAAATTCTGAGAGATCTAAAAGAACTAATGAATGGAAAGATACCCCATGTTCATGAATAAGAAGATTCAATATTGTCAAGATATCGGTTCATCCCAAATTGATCTATAGATTTAATGTAATTCCAATCAAAAGCACAGCAAGCTATTTTGTGGATACTGACAAACTAATTCTAAAGTTTATATGGATAAGCGAAAGACCCAGGATAACCAACTCTTTATTGAAGAAGAACAATGTCACAAGGTGGACATCCCCCAACTTCATGACTTACAAGAAACCTACAGTAATAAAAATAGCATTATATTGGTGAACAAACAGATAGATCAATGGAACAGATTAGAGAACTCAGTCTTAGACCCACAGAAATATAGTCAACCACTCTTCAACAAAGTGGCAAAGACAGTACAATGGGGCAAAGCCTGTCTTCTCAACAAATGGTGCGGCACAACTAGATATTGACATGCAAGTAAGTGAATCTACATACTGATCTTACACACCTCATAAAAACTAACTCAAAATAAGTAACAGACCTAAATATAAAACACACAACTCTAAATTCTTGGAAGATAACATAAGAGGAAATCTAGATGTAACCTTCAGTATGGTGATGACTTTTTAGATATAACATCAAAAGCATAATCTGCAAAAGAATTGACAAACTGATTATTAAGATTAAATACTCCTGTGAAAGACAATGTCAAGAGAATAAGCAAACAAGTTTCAGACTGAGAGAAAATATTTGCAGAAGACACATCTAATAAAGGACTGTTACCCAAAATATACAAAGAACTCCTACTCTACAATAAGAAAATGATGACACAATTAAAAATTGGACTATAGATCTCAACAGACATTTCATCAAGGAAGTTTCATAGATTGTAAGGAAGCATATGAAAAAATATTCAGTTTCTTATGTTATTTGGGAATTGCAAAGTAAAACAGCAGTGAAATACACTAAATATTTGTCAGAATCTCTGAAATCCAGATTAGTGACAACACCAAACATTGGCAATGATGTGGAGCAACAGGGACTCCCATGCATTGCTTGTGGAAAGGTAAACTGTTTCATTCACTTTGGAAAACAGTTTGGTGGTTTCTTATGAAACTAAACATATTCTTACCCTACAATCCATTAATTGGGTTTTTTTGGTATTTATCCAAAGAAGGTGAAAACTTGCATCCACCCAAATACCTGCACATGGATGCTTATTACAACTTTATTCATAATTTCAAAAACCTGGAACCAGCCAAGATGATCTTCAGTAGTTGAATTTATAAATAAATTATGGTACATACAAATAATGAAATATTACCCAATGCTAAAAAGGAATGAGCTATCAAGCCATGCAAAGTCATGGAAGATATTTAATGCATATGATTATATGATATTACATGAAAGAAGTCAATATAAAAAGGCTATATATGGTATAAGGACAAAACCATGGAAAGAGAAAAGGTTAACTGTTGAGTGGAGGGAGAAATGAATAGGCAGAGCAGAGAGGCTTTGTAGGACTGTGAAACTATTCTGTAATGATGCTATCATGATAGGTACGCATCATTATAATTATGTCATAAGCCACAGAATATATGACACCAAGCATGAACTCTGATGTAAACTATGGATATTAAGTAATAATGATGGGTCATGTAGGTTCATTTATTGTATCAAATGTACCAGTCTGGTGTGGGATGTTGATGATGGGGAGAGGTTGTGTGTATTTGGGGATATTTGATATGTGGAAACTCTATACCTTCTGCTCAATTTTGCTCTGAACTTAAACTGCCCTAAAAAAATAAAGCTTATTAATTAAAAGAAAAAATGGTAATGTAAATAACCAATGTCCAGGTGTTGCTATTGAAATGTATAATGTTAAAACCACCTCATAAAACTGGTAGTTTCTTTTTTTATTATTTTTTATTTTTTATAAACATATAATATATTTTTATCCCCAGGGGTACAGGTCTGTGAATCGCCACGTTTACACACTTCACAGCACTCACCTTAGCACATTCCCTCCCCAATGTCCATAACCCCACCCCCCTCTCCCAACATCCCTCTCCCCAGCAACCCTCAGTTTGTTTTGTGAGATTAAGAGTCACTTATGGTTTGTCTCCCTCCCAATCCCACCTTGTTTCATTTATTCTTCTCCTACACCCTTAACCCCCCCATGTTGCATCTCCACTTCCTCATATCAGGGAGATCATATGATAGTTGACTTTCTCCAATTGACTTATTTCACTAAGCATGATACCCTCTAGTTCCATCCACGTCGTTGCAAATGGCAAGATTTCATTTCTTTTGATGGCTGCATAGTATTCCATTGTGTATATATACCACTTCTTCTTTATCCATTCATCAGTTGATGGACATCTAAGTTCTTTCCATAGTTTGGCTATTGTAGACATTGCTGCTATAAACATCGGGTGCACATGCCCCTTCGGATCACTATGTTTGTATCTTTAGGGTAAATACCTAGTAGTGCAATTGCTGGGTCATAGGGTAGCTCTATTTTCAACATTTTGAGGAACCTCCATGCTGTTTTCCACAGTGGTTGCACCAGCTTGCATTCCCACCAACAGTGTAGGAGGGTTCCCCTTTCTCCGCATCCTTGCCAGCATCTGTCATTTCCTGGCTTGTTAATTTTAGCCATTCTGACTGGTGTGAGGTGATATCTCATTGTGGTTTTGATTTGTATTTCCCTGTGATATGCCGTGTGATATGGAGCACTTTTTCATGTGTCTGTTGGCCATCTGGATGTCTTTGTAGAAATGTCTGTTCATGTCTTCTGCCCATTTCTTGATTGGATTATTTGTTCTTTGGGTGTTGAGTTTGCTAAATTCTTTATAGATTTTGGATACTAGCCCTTTATCTGATATGTCGTTTGCAAATATCTTCTCCCATTCTGTCAGTTGTCTTTTGGTTTTGTTAACGGTTTCCTTTGCTGTGCAAAAGCTTTTGATCTTGATGAAATCCCAATAGTTCATTTTTGCCCTTGCTTCCCTTGCCTTTGGCGATGTTCCTAGGAAGATGTTGCTGCGACTGAGGTCCAAGAGGTTGCTGCCTGTGTTCTCCTCAAGGATTTTGATGGATTCCTTTCTCACATTGAGGTCCTTCATCCATTTTGAGTTTATTTTCATGTGTGGTATAAGGAAATGATCCAATTTCATTTTTCTGCATGTGGCTGTCCAATTTTCCAAACAAAACTGGTAGTTTCTAATGAAGTTCTACACATCAATCTTTAGACCCAACAATTACACAAGATAAATGTTTATTAAATCAAATAAGCAAAAAATGCTAGTATATGAATATACACAGAAGTTTTTGGCATAATATAAAAAACTGTAAACAACACAGTTTTCTGTCAACTATCAGACTGGATAAAACACATTATAACTTATCAGTACAATGAAACCACTATTCAGCTACTAAAATGAATTTACTACTGATAGAACTTAAATGAATCTCAAAAACATTGTATTGAGTGAAAAAAAGCCACACAATAATAGCATGTGTTGTATAATTTGATTTATAATATATTCTAAAACAGATAAAGCTAATCTTGTTGAAAGAACCAGGACTGCATATGTATGTTTATGTGTGGAGAGGCAAGGAACATTGCATTAACTGGAAGAGGTCAGAAGGCCATCTTCTGGGGTGATGGAAAAGGAATGATGGTAACATGCATGAATACATTCTCAAATTTCATCAAACTATACACTTATGTTTACTATATTTTACTGTATAGAAATATACAATAAGATAAAAAAGAGAAAATACTCTTTGGCTCTGTCTACTCATTATGCAACCAAGTTATTTCATTTTTTCCTCAACAATTTAATTCTCCTTTCCAATATCTCTTCAGAGTTTTTAACTTACAACTACCCTTTATTAATTTGATATCTTTCTTATTCTTTCTGGGGATATTTTATCATGTCTTTTTGTTTAATTATTGTCCTCAAGGCTCTATGAGTTTGGTCTTCCCCTCATTTGCAGATTGTTCAATTTTTTGCCTCTGTTTCACAGTGACTTTGCTTTTTAGATAACTAATTTTGTTCCTTTGTAAATTTGCCTTTTAATCTCTAATTAAAGTCAGCTCTTTTCATTATTAATGACAACCTGGCTTATGGCCAGTAGTTTAGGCCTTCGCTTATGTTTTTATAGATGAGTTGATGGGCAGACTCCCTATTTTTGCAAGTTGGACTCATCCCTTTCTTTCTCCCACATCTTCTGCTCTTTAATAATGAGCCCATTTCTTTATCCTGTGGCCATTTATACTCCACTGAGATTGCAGAGTGCACAGCAAGGAATAGTGGGATACGTGGGGTAGCCAGGTGCCTTGCATATTTCTACACTACCTACAAAACAACCAGGCTTCAAAACAATCCTGGAACTGCCATTATAGACATGCGCACATGTGCACACACATAGACGTGTGTGCAGACTCTGGAAAACACTTCAGCACTTCATCTTTCTTCCCTGGTTCATTTCTATAATTCTTTCCAACTGTGGCTTTTATGTTACATTAACAAAGAAAGATTTCTTGACACTATTCTTCCCTGAAATATTTAATTTAAAAGCCTCCTGTACTTCTTAAGGTTAAGCTGCCACAGGAATTAACTAATCACTGGGATTAATAGCTAGTTTACTTGCTTATTCCCCCAATAGACAATAAGCCATATAAAGGCATATGAACCTTGCTTTCAATTTCATTTCCAAACTACCTAATCTATCTTTTTATATGACTTTAAAAAAAGAGATAAGTGTAAAAGGCATTCAATCCATAAAAAGAGCCAAACTTTGGTTAGACCCCTCAGTGGAATAAAAATTAAACACAGTCGCACACACACACATGTGCACACATTACCTTCACTGAAAACATTATTATTTCACTGCTTACACTGAATAACAGAACAAAACAGGAAAGAAAATCATACTCCAGGTACTTCCTACTATAGGATTCAACTGCGTGACCATTTACAAATTGATTTCCTTAAAGATCTATGTGAATCTCAGATAATCCATACTCTGAGAGTGAATTCAAATATTTGGTTGCACACAGCCCTCCCATTGTTTCAACTTTGCTAAGACCTGAAATCTCAGGTGGCTCAACTAAAACTCAGGCAAGTGTGGACTCAACCATTACACTAGATCTGGGTGAATAATCCTAGATCTTCCCATTTTGTGTGAGTGACCTTTTCATAAGTTACTTAAAGTCTGGAAGACTTAATTTGTTTACTAAATGAAGAGAGTTTTATTATAATTTATGATACTATGAATAATAAAAGCCCATATTTGATGAATGAGTAAGAACAGTCAGAAAACAGAGCAAAGAGTTAATATCATGAATTTAAAATCTACCAACATGGCAAATCATTGACAAAAAATAAAACAAGGCAATTGTGCAGTAAGTCAGAGCACTGTAAAGTTTCATGGGAAAGAGCAATCGTATCACAGCATACACTGGTCAGGTTATTTACACAAAAGAGTCTTACAAGATTCACCATCTTAAAATAAACATAAATCAGGGCAAAGGGACAGGTTAAGAATTGGTGGTGAAAATGATTCCAAATTTGTCAGTCAGCTTTGAGTTAATTACACAAAGATGAAATGTAAATTATTGTTAAAGACAAGCCAGACACCATGAGAGAGGGAGAGAGTTTACAGATAGAATGGAATAGGAGAGACAAGAGAGAACAAGGTGAAGTTACTGAATAGATTATTAAAATCAAACAAATAAATACATATATACATAAATAATACATAAATAAGTGTTTTAAAGTAGAAGTTTAGTAAAGACAATTTGATTAAGGGTTGGAAGATCACATTTCAATTTTTAGTTAAGTGATTAATTATAATGTTTTATGGCTTCATAAATAAAATTATCATATTTCTATAATGTTTCATAACATGAATATTAAACTATCATATTTCTACATTGTTTCATAACATTAAAATTAAAATTTGCCTATACTGGATTAAGACTGCCACTCTCTTTTTGTATTAGCTCTTTTTTATTTTTTTCTTTGTTGTTGTTAAATATTGCCTGGCCTATGTGGTCACAGGCTGTAATTTCAAAATTCAGCTGTTTATCTGTAAAGTGTTTAAAGTTAGATTCTGCTGAAATTGTTAGAAAGGAGATTGAGTTATAAGGCTTTTTCTCCAAAAAAGTGGGACCCAAAATACATAATTTGAAATAGATAGCACAAGTTGCACTTTATATTAAGTAAGCAGTTTCAGTATGCTTTCCATATGAATACTCTGCTAAACTTATACTTGGGAGTCTGGTTAAGGTTAGGAAAAGATCTATATCAACTTAATGAACTCTACTTCTGCTGACATACTCAGAAAAGATAGTTTAAATTACAAGATGTTACTCATATATAGAATCAGAATTTTTAACATAAGCTAGAATTCAAAGAATCCATTTTAAATAGATCTTCATGATGTCCTCTTTTACTATACAGATTTTAAGGATTTATTTGCATGGTGTTCAATGCTATTAAATGTGTTCTTACTACAAAGGCTAAAAGTGAACTGTCTGGTAAACAATTTGCTTAAGGCTGCTTATTGTTTCCTTCATTTATCAATAATGTCATCAAAATACATCATTTAGTTTTTCATAGGCACTAGGAAGTCTGAGCACAGATATCAATAGAAATATACATATATATTAAAACACAACATTGACAGAGATATCATATAGGTATAGGTATATTTTCCATTTTCCTTGCACAGACTTTATATACAACCTCATTACAGAAGAGATAAGAAAAGGAAGGGAAAAAAGTTTATAAAGAAATCCTAACAAGGAAAGCATTATTTAAGTTTGATTATAAAAAATATAGAACACCTTCATTGCAACTTATTGAAAAATAACATGTTTAGCCAAAGACACAATATCTGAAAAAAGAAACTTAAGTTTAATCAGATTATTTTGAATAACGACACTACAGTTTGAGCATATCGGTTTGAATCTATTTACTGTTTTTTTTTTTAATCTCTAAGCATCGATTTTCTCATCTGTATAGTAGTAATGGAATTACTGTGAATGGTATCATATAGTTAATGCCCAAGGAAAAAAGTAAGGCAACTCGGATAACAAATCATATAAATGAAGTATACTTTAAAATCTCTAAAATGTTTTATCCTCAAACACAGAATTTTTAAGTTAAATAGCAAAGGCATCTAATAATATTTCAAAAGACTTGATACAAGTTTTAAAAGCATCTGTTTACAAGTAATATCTTCTAATCACCATGAACTTAAAATAGAAACAATAAAAAATTTAAAAATATAAACTTGTATTTTCACTAATGTTTCTTTTTTACCAATTATGCCATGATAGGAGGAAAACATTTTAATATTAATTTTAATTTCTTATCTATTATTTCATGTTAGAGGGAAATCATTCTAGTATTATATAAAATGAGGATAATATGTGGCAGAGATAAATCTCTTTTTTTGGAAAAAAAAAAAAAAACAATAAGTACTTGACAGTGAGTCACATGAGGTAGGGTAAGATAAACCTCCTGAACCAAAAAAGTAAAAATATTAGTAAAATAAGGAAAATCAGAATATGTATTACAATTATTTCCTTATTTTTGCATCAAAAAAATGAATACTATCTAAAATGCATACAGCAAGTTATGAGGGTAACTCAATATCAAGTAAAGATAGTATAAGGAAAATATTACTAATAGAGCAATAAAATATACTTATGGAAGGATGAACAAAAATATAATAGAGACACAAATAGAAAAAAACATAAAAATACTTAAAATTAAAAAGTGGGGAAACCATTACAAAAAAAAAGAAAAGTAGAATGGCAAATATGTATTTTTCTAAAATCTATGCAACAATCTTTAAACATCTAGATAAAATAAAATATTTTCTAAGACATTTTGGTTTAAAAAAAAAATCTCAAGGAAAAAAATATTCCAAAGTGATAAGAAGATTGCAATGACCTAATAATGCCTGCAACTAAAACAATATTTTGAAGAACTTTCTCTTTTTAAAATATTTTTAAAATTTATTTTTGTTTTAAAGAGAGAGAGCATGCACACGGGCATTCAGGTTGGGGAGGGGAGAGGTAGAGGGAGAAAATCTCAAGCCAACTCCCTGCTGAACTTGAAGCCTGATCTCAGGACCTACGAGGTCATGACCTGAACTGAAACCAAACATCTGAAGCTTAACTAGCTGAGCCACCCAGGCACTGCTGGTTTAAAATGGGTTCTGATTAGATACTGACTATTGATCTTAAACTCCCTAGCCTCCTAGTTCTTCCTGGTATTCAGACCATAAAAAATAAATTTCTGGTTTTTTTTATAAGACACTTAGGAAGTTACTTTTTTATAGCATTCCAAATAGACCAGGGCAGGAATTCTTACAAAACACAGAGAAATAAATTATGTCTGTGCTCTTCAAATTTTTCAAGAACACAGAGATTAAAAACAAAATCCAAATACTTTTCATCAATCCATAAAAACAATGTCACTAAAACCTAGAGGAAATGGTACATTGAAATACATGTATATTTTAAAATTCTCCTATGAATTAAAAATAATAATATATTAGGAAGTGGAATTCAGAATATTAAAAAATCATCACAATCAAGTGACTCGAGGAATGCAATTTTTTTTTAGAATTAGGAAATCTACTGTATAATAAATTTGTACTAAAAATTCCAATAAACCTTTGCAGAGTTAAAAATATTTAGGATATAGAAACTTGGGGAGAGCATAGTTCTTACCCATTCAATAACCACAAAAATTAAGCCAGACAATATAAACATTCACAGTGTTTAATGAACTCATCAGGAGGCTGACTTGCTAGACTAAAAACTAACCCAAAATCTAAGGCAAAAAGAGGAACCTAAAAGGGTATGTGGAAATTTATATACAAAAATAAATGCCAGGGGCGCCTGGGTGGCTCAGTGGGTTAAAGCCTCTGCCTTCGGCTCAGGTCACGATCCCAGCATCCTGGGATTGAGCCCCACATCAGGCTCTCTGCTTGGCAGGGAGCCTGCTTCCCCCTCTCTCTCTGCCTGCCTCTCTGCCTACTTGTGATCTCTGTCTGTCAAATAAATAAATAAATAAATCTTAAAAAAAAAAAAAAGCCACTAGACACCAGTAAGTACAATTCAGTTCCTCAAAATGAGGAAATGGTAAATACTAGGTGTGGTCTAGTTAAATAATATAAGCCTTGGGGGTGCAGATATAAAGAGAATCCATACCCACTTGCAGGCTTTTCTTCATAGATTTCCATGGGCACTCACAGAAACGATTGGTGAAAGCCCTGAAAAGGTTTCCTGTGACAAAGGACTGGGTAGAATTCTACAGCATTCACTGCAAGAAAGACATCAAAATGTTCTTAGATGTTACTCTCCACCTCCTATTGGTAGTCAAAGCCATAACACACTGAAAGAAAGAAAATACTATTTTTCAAAGAGAATTCATAATAAGCTATTGTAACTGTGAGAGGGAAATGGAATACCACCTGCTGAAATAACTAGAAGCATGTGGGAAGACACATTTGGAAGTGCAGTAAAAAGAGAAGACTTAAAACTGATGTTGGAAGTGATACTGAGAAGTCTGTCAATACCAGTGCAGAGCAACTGGAACTCTTTCTTACACGTTGCTTGAAGGAATACAGAATGGTACAGCCACTTGAGAAAACAGTTTGGCTATTCCTTATGAAGTTAAATATATACTCAGCATATATCACCGGCAGAATAATGACACCTCTTCCCTCTCCACTAAAAATGTCAATTTCTTACCATGGAACGTGTGAATATGTTGTTACATGGAAAGTTGGAATTAAAGTGGCAGATCACTAATCAGTTGACCTTAAAATAGGAAGATTGTACTTGGTTACACAGGTGGCCCAATATCATCCCCAGGGTCTTATAACGTGAGAAGAGAGAAATAAGTTTAGGTCAGAATTGGAGAAATGTGAAGCTGCTACAATGCTTGTTTTTGAAGAATGAGAAAGAGACCAATGGAATGCAGGCAACAAAAAATGAATTTTCCCCTAGATTTTCAAGAAAGAATGCAGCCTTGCTGACATACTAATTTCAGCCCAGTGAGACCTGTTTTGGACATCTGACCTCCAGAAATGTAAAATAATAATTTTTTTTGTTTAAGCTGCTAAATACATGGTAATTTGTTATAGCAGCAATAGAAAACTAATATGGCTCAGCAATGCCACTACTTGGTACGTAGCCAAGATAAATAAAAACATGTTTACACAAAAACTTGCACATGATTCTGTATTTTTATACATAATCACCAGAACTGAAAATAAACTGAATGTGCTTCAATCAGGGAATGGATAAAAAATGATGATATATCAGTACAATAAAATATTATTTAGAAAATAAAAGAACAAACCATTAAGACAAACCTTGATTTAATGTCAAGTGCTTTTGAATAAGTGAACAAAGACAAAAAATATTATATAATTTTGTGTAAGTGATATGATGAAAAGAAAAGAAACTATACAGATGGAGAATAGATCAATGGCTACAATTACATAAGAAAACAAAATGAAGGGTGTCTGGGTGGCTGAGCTGGTTAAGTGCTCCCTTCTGCTCAGTTTATGATCCCAGGGTCCTGGGACCCAGCCCCATACTCGGCTCCCTACCCAGTGGGGAGTCTGCTTCTCCATCTGCCCCTCTACCTACTTGTATGTTCAATCTCTCTCTTCTCTCTCTCAAATAAATAAATAAATTTTTTTTAAAAAGGAAATAAAACAAAATGGGGTGAAAAAAGCAAAAACAAAAATAAATCAAAGTAGTAGGAGGCAAAATCATTGTATGTATATTCTTTTTTTTTTAAGATTTTATTTATTTATTTGACAGACAGAAATCACAAGTAAGCAGAGAGACAGGCAGAGAGAGAGGGGGAAGCAGGCTCCCCACTGAGCAGAGATCCCGATGTGGGGCTTGATCCCAGGATCCTGGGATCATGACCTGAGCTGAAGGCAGAGGCTTTAACCCTCTGAGCCACCCAGGCGCCCCTGTACGTATCCTTTCAAAAGCAAAAATAATTATCCAACAAACTCTTTAGTAAGAGGATATCTATAGGTCTGTGTATCATTTACTAAATTTATATTTTTAAAATATTACATTTTTAAAATACTTAAAATATTTTAAATATTAAATATTAATATTCCAAAACCTTAAAGCTTTATTAAAATAAATAAGTTTTAAAATATAAATATAAACATCAGCTTTGCAGAGAAAGGCATCATAAAGCAGAGATGATAATTCTCTCAGATTTATATATAAATTAAATATGAACGTAATTAAGACATGTTTCCTGTTCCTGACACAGCTTTAATAACACTGAGAATTTCTAGAGCAGCAAGGACTGTCTTGTTTATGCAAATGAGGTGACTCATGTTGGGCCTCTAGATAGTTTTGGTATGGTGGCAGTCACTAGAAAGACCAACTACACGATTAGAAGGTCAGAACTTTGAGCCAGTCCATCCTCCAAGAGGAAAGGTGGTCTGAGTTTGAGTTCAATTACATGGACAATGATTAAATCACTCAGGCCTATCTAATGAGACCCCAATAAACTTTATGGGCACCACACTCTGTGAATTTCTCTGGTTGATGAACACAGTAGTATTCTGGGAAGGTGATGTGCCCTGACTCTAGAGAGAAAGCATGAAAGCTCCATGTCCAGAACCTTCCCAGACCTGGCCCTATGAATCTTTTCTGCTTGGCTGTTTCTGTGTCACATCCTGCATAACAAAATCGTAATCACAAAAATGGCATCTTCACTGTCATACTGGTGATTTATCAAACCTGAAGAGGCAATAGGGGACCTCAAATTTGTAAATGGCCAAGTAGAAGTTCAGATGCCAGTTGCAAATTTGTCAACTGGCATTTGAAACTGGGGCATTCTTATGAAGGACTTTGCTTATAGTTTGCTTATAGTCTGCACTAACACTGGGTAGTTACTGTCAGAGACCTTATTTTTTAATAATTGGAAAAATTAATTTTAATAATTGGAAAAATTGGATTATTAACTCTACTGGATTCTGCAACATACCACAAAGCCATGGTTTGGGAGAGTAAAATGAAATCAAATGAATAAGTTGAATTTTTCAAAATGTGTTATAACTAAAGTACAGTGCATTCAGATTTAACATATAATAATTGATTTTCAAAGTTATTGGGAGAAAAACTGGTTAGTGGATTTTCAAATTAATTATTAATTAATTAATTAATTCATAATATTTGGATCCTGAAAAACAAATTATGGATGGTTAGATTTTGAATGTAAAAATAAAACTATAAAATTATTAGGAAAATATAAATCTAAACTCATTTATAATCTCAGTAATGGAAATCTTTTCTTTCTAAATAAAACATAAATATCAAAAGCCACAATGAGATTAATCAATTTCTTCCACGAAAATTTTGAATTTCTGCCTAAGAAAAATGTTAAAAATGTGGGAAAATGATGACTTTAAAATACTTTTCAAGTAGATCACAGGAAGCTAATTAATTAAAATGGAAACATCTAACATATTAATAATAAAAATGATGAATAGCCCAACAAAAAAGAAAAAAAAAACTATCCATGGAATCTGTGCAAATAGGCTCATCCTCAAAGATAATTAAAGTAAAACAAATCAAAAAGCAAAGGGAAAATTTTTTTTCCTCCACAATAAGGGCAAAGGTTAAAATGTTTGATATTGTTTAGCATTTTCAAGTTTGTGGAATAAAATACTATCATTTTCAACTTTGTAGAGATGTGTTCATCCGTATGGTAGCCATTTGTCATGTGCAATTATTTAAAATTAATTAAAATTAAATAAAATTTACAAATCAGTTATTTAGTCATACGGGCCATATTTCAAAGCACATATGGGTAGAGATTATTTTACTAGACAATGCAGATTTACAGAACATTTTCATCAGCACAGAGAGTTCTTTTGGATACACTATCCCAGAGAATAATTTACCTTATTAAAATTAAAAGCACACAGACACACATACAAATTTTACTCAAGCAAATTCACTGATTATTTCCTATATAGATATACTTTCAGCATTACATTAAGCTCTATGTAATCTCCTTGAAAATGACTACAAGATTATCTGTAATAGTAAAACACAGAAAACAATTCAAAGAACATCACTGAAAGGTTAGTTAAATAAAGTATGGTATCCCAAAATAATAGGTTATTTTTCAGTTGTCAAAAAGAATGTGTTCATGATAACTAGAAAATAGCAGTATATTTTGAGAGAGGGCCTTTTGTTGAACAGACTTCTGGTGCGCCTGGGTGGCTCAGCCTGTTAAGTGTCTCACCTTAGCTCAGGTCATGATCTCAGGGTCCTGGGATCAAGCCCTGCATCTGAGGAGTCTGCTTCTCCCTTTCCCTCTGCCCCCACCCTGCTCGTACACACACATTCTCTCTCTCATACTCTCTCTCTCCCCCCAGTAAATAAATAAATAAATAAATAAATAAATAAATAAATATCTTTATTAAAAAAAGACTTCTGTTTTTCATTTTACAGCTTTCTGTCCAGTTTGAAATTTTTACTTTATGTGCATGATACTTTTATATAAATAAACTGATAGAAAAAAGGAACTATATGACTCTGGAAATACATAAACAAATAAAAGCCATATTGATCTAGCCAAAGGGATTATTGAACTGATAGAAGAAACCTTATATTAAGCCAAAAATAATGTGATTATGAATTTTAAGACTGAATTATTAATATTATTGGTCATAATGTATCCTTCAGCTTCTTAGGTAGGATACACATGTTATTGGGTACTGGTTTTGAGAATGTATCAAATTTATACGTATAGCTGTGAACTCAAATATTTTATTCCTTATTGAAAATCTGATTTAAACTTTCCATCAAGCTCATTGATTAAAGACATTCTTGAGGAGTACAGAACTAGAGTTTGGCAGAACTACCATAGCCATTCTCTGAGGCCTGAGGTCTTGGAAATTAGAACTCATGATAATACTACTCTAGGGGAAAAAGAGGGGAAGTGTACTATAGCAAAAATCTCAGGTAGATGTCCTCAGTAAATCTTAATAATACATTTTTTTTTCCTCAAAGATTGCTAAAAATTGTGTGGTTGTAGATTAACTGTTTTGGTTTTTGATGTAAAGGATTCACTTGCTCTACTTGATCAGAAACTTTTGGTCTTTCAAGTTAAGGCAAATGAAGGAGAGTGATACATTGGGGACTTTTTTTTTTTTTTTAAAGATTTTATTCATTTATTTGAGAGAGTGAGAGAGCACAAGCAGGATGAGGGTCAGAGGAAGAAGCAGACTCCCTGCTCAGCAGGGAGCCCGATGCGGGGCTTGATCCCAGGACCCTGCGATCATGAACTGAGCTGAAGGCAGACACTTAACCAACTGAGCCACCCAGGTGCCCCTACACTGGGGACTTTTGATCAATATTCCTATTACTTTCTCCTGAAACAGAAAGAAAACTGACAGATTTGAATGAAACCTATTTGAGCAATACAATTTCATACATTCCCAGTTTCAACTAAATTTTTCATTTCTTTCTGCCACCCAAAAACATTTAAACCCAGAAATAACTTCATGGATATGTTTGAATAATGAAATATGGAATACAATATTGAAATAAATGTTTTACTCTGGAGATTTGCATGTCTGAGAAAAGCAATTTTATTTCATTCCATTCTGACTGTCCAAAGTATTTTTTTTAGTGAAACTGACATTTAATGTTGTAATTTTATATCTGATCAATGAAGGTTTTATTTATATTAAGGACTTTCATGATAAGAAAATAAAAGTTACAATTTACAACTCCTTCTCTCTATCAGGGCATATTTCCCAGGAATGACTTTCCATATTAATGCAATTTAAAATTTATAGGATAAAATAAATAAACAAACAAATAAATGCCTTAGCACTTCACACTTTTTAGGTTGGTTGCAAAGTAAAAATGTCAGAATCAATGTCTACCACTTCACCAGCACTGTCTGTGCTACATTTTGTCCTTCCTTGCTACAATTATAGTCCTTCATTTACTTAATCATCCCAACAGTATCATATAAAGATGACCATTTCCTACTTCTTGAAATTTATTCTTTCTTTGCTTCACGATATTACATATTTTATCTGTCTATTCTTTCTCAGCAACACTTCTAGACCCTCTTTATAATAACTGACAAGTAAATACCTATGGAACAGGACTAAGTCCAAAAATCTCCTACCTACCCTTTGATCCCCCATTCTTATTTACATTGATTTTGTCAACTGACATAACTTTAAATGTCATGATTATGCTGATGATTAACTTCAGTATATATGTACCTCCAAATTGTTTTCTGAAATCCAAAATAATAGATTCAACTAATTATTTCACATCTATCCTGAGATTTCTCACCACCATCTCTAACTACACATCTTCAGAAATGAAAGCTTACATTATCTTTCAGAAAATGTCTTCCTTTATTAATACTAATTTCTTTAAATGCACATCCATATCCTTATGTCCTCAAGATAAGAAGGTTTGGATTATCCTAGAAATCTGTCCTTCAAATCATACACACACAGTTTTATCCATTCTACACTTCTCATATGTCCATATTTTATCATCCTCATTACCTTCAATCTTATACAATCACATTATCATTTTCCTAAATTTCAAAAATTGCTTCCAATAACCTCTTTGTTGTAATTTAAATTCTCTTTGTACTTTCCAATAAAAGCAAAGATCAACTAGATTTTTTAACCATTATAATTCAAGTACCTAGTCTAAAACTTAATAGGCAACCTTTAAATACTTTTGATCAACAAATAAGGCCATCCAACTGACACACTGCTTAAAATTCCTTTTTGTGGAATGTTGTTAGTAACAAAAAGATCAGTTGTATCAGTGAGCATAATTCAATTTTACATTCACTTTTGTATTTTTTGCTGATTTATGGCTTTCACTAATTAGTATTCCTTTCAATTTAATAGGAGTACACCTAAATCTTGCTCTGAAAAAAACATTCCTTCTAGGAGTTTGGTGACTTGGATGCTAAAATTCTGTCATTCCTTGGCTGCAGTTTAAGCTCTATTACCTCATCAGCAAGAAGGAGATAGAAAGAGGCAAAAAGAAGAAAGTAAGATTCTACAATCTCAGTGGTAGATTGCATTCTTATGAACAAGTTTTTTTTTTTTTTTAAAGATTATTTATTTATTTGACAGAAATCACAAGTAGGCAGAGAGGCAGACAGAGAGAGAGGAGGAAGCAGGCTCCCTGCCAAGCAGAGAGCCCGATGTGGGACTCGATCCCAGGACCCTGGGATCATGACCTGAGCCAAAGGCAGAGGCTCAACCCCCTGAGCCACCCAGGTGCCCCTATGAACAAGTTTTTATTTCTTCCCTACAGTAGTATTACATAAGCTCACCAGAGCCAGAGTATACTTTCTCACCCCTTGGATAGCAAGTGTGGCCAAATGATTATCTTTGGCAAAGCCAGTGAAATATGAGTAAAAGTGAATTATCACTTATCACATTAGTGCCAGACTTAGGGAACTTTGTATGTTTCTACTTATCCTTTTCACCTCTTTTGTGTTTCTGCTATATGCCATGAGAAGAACATTCTTTGGTGGCTGAACTAACAGATAAATGGCGCCAACCCTGTGTGTAATATAAGGACAATAAAATTGTGTATAAAATTTTGCAAATCAATTCACATAACTTAATTTCTCTTGTCCTGCCTTCAACTTCCTACATTTTACCAGATTGTCCCAAATGTAGGGATAACTCATTTTAGTTTAGTTTTACATATGTATAGAATGCTGCACCACTGGTTAAGCAACTAGGAGCATATCTACTATGCTGACACATAGTAAATATATAAAAAATCAGAATTAGAGAAATAGATCAGTTGTCTAATTTGTTTAGTTTGGTCTCTCTCTCTCTCTTTTTCTTTTTTCTTTTTTTTTTTTTTTTAAAGTAGGCTCCACATTAAGTGTGGGCCTTAATGTGGGCCAAATGGGGCTAGAACTCATGACCCTGAGATCAAGGATTAAGCTGAGATCAAGAGTTGGTCACTTAACCAACTGATCCACCCAGGCACTCCCCTCTTTGTTACTTTTATGTGTACAATTCAACTGTAAGGCTGACAAAAGTGAAGACCAGTAATTGAATAGCGGTAGATGAAAGAGTGTAACGCCACTCACTGCCCATATGTCTTCCAGTGAGGTTTATTCTTGATGTCATGCCTTAAACCAATCTATAATATTAATTAATGTGAAGTCCTTTTTATATGCTTATGAAAGCACAGTATTATGAGTCCAAAAAGTTTTTGAAAAAATTTCCCAACAGGTAAAACCTTTTATGATCTCACTCATTCTTGCACTGAAAATCACAGCATTAAAATTGGTGATTTTGCCATATTTTGCCTTCTATGTACCATCACTTTCTTTTTCACATCCAAAAGATTCTTTATATGTACATATATATATGCATATATATATTTGTGTGTGTGTATATATATATATATATATATATATATATATATGAATTTGAATTTTTTTCTTTTAATTAAGTTCTTATTTCTGGACATGGTATCTAAGGCTCTACATAGGAAGAATGGGGTTGGACTATGATGAAGAATTTAAGAACAGAAGACTCTGAAAGAGTTTTGTTATGGGAAGTAAAGGGTAAAAAAAGGAAACAGGAAAAAAAGCCACAGCAGAACTGTACCTTGAATGTGAAACAAATATAAATTCAAAACCAAGAAACTTGGTAGAAAAGGAGTTGGGGGATTTTGCTACAGAGAACTAGGTGTGAACACTCTGAGATAAATGCAAGATAATCTTAGAGTATAGAAAAACAATTTTGGCAATGCTTTGTAAGTTTGTTGCTGTTGTTTACTTATTTGCTGGTGAAGAGTCCATTGTTTACATATACCCATCACAAAGATTTTTATCAATTATAACTTCCTGAAATTTATATTATTTAGAATTATATCATAATATTAAACATATATTTGACACTGTGTATTCCCTTTTCACTTTAGATAACCTGATATTCCAGTACCGCACTTTCTAATCCCAGGGGGACAATTGCTGATAACAAAAGGCTTAATGATGACCAGCCAGGCACACGTAGCATGATCTACTAGTAACACCAGAATGTAAGAATAGAAAAAAGGATGTTCTAAGTGATATTAAGACAATGAAGAAATAAAACTATATTATATAAGGAAAAATGGAGACAACTAAAAATTATTAAACTAGATGAGACAATTGTAGGAGTAATAGATATATACTTGAAAAAAATTAAATATTTATTTACTTGAGAGAGAGAGAGAGAGAGAGCATGAGAGGGGAGAGGGGCCAGGAGCAGGGTGGTGGTTGGGGAGGCAGGAAGAATCCTAAGCAGACTCCCTGCTAAGCGTGGAGCTGGATGCTGGGCTTAATCTCACAACCCTGAAACCATGACCTGAGCTGAAACCAAGAGTCAGAGGCTTAACCTGAGCCACTCAGGAGCCTTTATATACTTTCAATGTATACTTGATTTCATAAATAATTTAAAAGTGCAAATAAAATGAATCCCTCTTAATAAAAAAGAAATGAACATCTATTTAAAAAGAAATGAACATATAAGATAAGCTTAAAATCTCCATCAAATGCAACCAATTCTTATCTTCTTTCCTTCTGTTTAAATAATGATCAAAACTATAATTTTGGATGTGATACCCTTAGGTAGTTTTTATAGTTTTATCCGGCACAGTTTAGCATTTTTTCTTCTTGTATATTTGTTTTGGTAGTGGGTCAATGATTTTAGATTACATTTCTTTTTCTGAAATTTAATGTTAAAAAAACTAAAAAATGTGTTTTGCCATAGATTGAGATTGATACACTATACACAAAGTTCATTCTTTTAATTACTACATAGTATTTTGTTCTTTGATTATACTACATTATATTTAACTATTAAAATTTGATGGATATTTAAGTTTTTATCCTTTGTTTTTCACTACTTTAGAAACTGCAGTTTACATCTTTGAATATTACTACTTATAGATGGATAAGATATTCCACAGGGCAGATATAAGGATGATACTTTGGATACCATTAATTTATACACATTTTCATTGGTTAGAACCCAATTTTATGAATCAACTACAGGAGATTATGAGAAATATAGTTGTTGTTGTTGTTGTTTTTAATGAAATGGAGTTATTACTGACTTCTTTGTACTCCTCCAGTGACTTGTTTTAAACAAACATTTATTAATGTCTCAAATTTTCAACATAGTGCTGGCAGAAGCAATTGAGCAGTAGGCTTAAAAATAATTATAAATGGGGGCGCCTGGGTGGCTCAGTGGGTTAGGCCGCTGCCTTTGGCTCAGGTCATGATCTCAGAGTCCTGGGATCGAGCCCCGCATCGGGCTCTCTGCTCTCTAGGGGAGCCTACTTCCTCCTCTCTCTCTGCCTGCCTCTCTGCCTGCTTGTGATCTCTCTGTCAAATAAATAAAAAAATCTAAAAAAAAAAATTATAAATGAATTAAAAATTTTAAATTGAAATTTAATAGTTAACACCAGAGGTATAATAATTATTATTTAAAGAAAATTTTTAAAATGTATTCTAACCACCAAGTGTTCTTTTTATGATGGTGATATTTGCCTTCAACCTCAAATTTGGCTTTTACCTCAGATCTGTACTGTTTTTAACATTTCAGTATTTAACTAAAATATCTATTTCTTACTATTTCTTATGCATACATGCATATTAGATTTCTTTGTGTTTTATAACAATGGCTTTAACCTTAAATGTTTGTTATCTAATTGTGGTTTACGGAAATGTATTGAAATCTCTCCATATAATTGTGCCTTTAAAAATTTTCCTTGTTCTTTTTTTTTTTACATTATACATTGAAAGTTGTTAAAAGAACCAATCTACTCAATTATTGTTTACTGTTATATCTGATTTAACCCAGTGTTTTATATTTGGTTTTATTTTAACCCAGTGTTTTCTCCTCCTATTTGTCTTCTATCTTACCTTCCTGTTTTTTTTTGTTTGGATTGAGGTTTCTTTCTTTCATACTTCAAGCTTTTGAAAGTTAGTCATTCTATACCTTTAGTTATCCCTAAAACAATGACAAAAAAATTTTATTTTTATATCATCATCTAATATTTTTAAAGATTATTTGACAGAAAGAGAGAGAGAATATGAACTACAGAGGCAGAAGGAGAGAAAGAGAGAATCCCAAGCCAACTCCACACTGAGAACAGAGCTTCATGCAGGCCTGGATCCCATGACCCTGAGATCATAACCTGAGTCTAAGTGTCCAGTGCTTAACCAACTGAGCACACCCAGGTGCTGCATGTTATCATCTATTTTACTATGTGTTATCTTCACACTGAAATATCTTTCACTTTTTACCCATATAATATCTGTTAATGAAGAATCAAGAGCCTTGATTATCCAATGAAAATGATTTAAAAATGTTAATAACTTAAAATTGGTCCCTCCTTCTATAAAGGCAAAAGATCCTCTTTTATTTTTAGGTATCTCTTCCACTGTTTGAGGGAAAGAAAATATTTGCATTGCATAAAAAATAAGATTGCTCATTCCTCCTGACCCCCAGCATGAACTTAATGATTTCTTCCACTACATGAGGTGGGGGGGGAAGTGTTTTCAAAAACCATTTGAACATGTTTTAGAAAAGTAAATTATTTAGCTTCTTAGAATGAATTGATTCTAGTATTCTTCCTGTCTTCACATTTGGTGTGGCAGTAATCTTGACCAGAAGCTTGTAACTTACTCTATACAGAAAAGAAGGGTGGGGGGTGAGGGAGAGAGAGGGTGGAGACAAAAGGAGGAGAAAGAGTGGGAGGAGACAGAGGAAGGAGACACAGAGGGAGAGCAAAAAAGAAAGAGTTAAATGTTTTTGAATCAAGAAGCAAGGGTAAAATATATTTCTGTTTAAGATTGTAGATTTTATATATTTTTGTCATTTTCTGGCCTCCATAAACTTCACATATAATTTAATTTGTGTGAACTGAAATTAGTCAAAATATCTTCTAAATTTTATCAGATTGTTGTCAGATGTAGTTCTTATTGTTGAAAGAAATTATTTTTATTTTTTTTGTACTTTAAAGAGAGAGTAAAAATTATTCTTGTACCTTGAGATAGTACTAAAAATATACTATTTTAAATGTGACATATTATTTTAAAAGATACTTTCAAATAGAAATTAACATGCTTTAGAAGGCAGACATATAGGAGGAGGAGTCAAGATGGCAGAGAAGTAGCAGGCTGAGACTACTTCAGGTAGCAGGAGATCAGCTAGATAGCTTATCTAAAGATTGCAAACACCTACAAATCCAACGGCAGATCGAAGAGAAGAAGAACAGCAATTCTAGAAACAGAAAATCAACCACTTTCTGAAAGTTTATCTATTATTTTTATTTTTTTTTTTTAATTTTTTCTTTTCTTTTTTTTTTTTCCTTTTCTTTCTGAACCTCTTTTTATCCCTTCTCCCCCCTCACAATTTGGGATCTCCTCTGATTTGGTTAAAGCATATTTTCCTGGGGTTGTTGCCACCCTTTTAGTATTTTACTTGCTTTTTCATATACTCTTATCTGGACAAAATGACAAGGCAGAAAAATTCGTCACAAAAAAAAGAACAAGAGGCAGTACCAAAGGCTAGGGACCTAATCAATACAGACATTGGTAATATGTCAGATCTAGAGTTCAGAATGGCGATTCTCAGGGTTCTAGCCGGGCTCGAAAAAGGCATGGAAGATATTAGAGAAACGCTCTCGGGAGAGATAAAAGCCCTTTCTGGAGAAATAAAAGAACTAAAATCTAACCAAGTTGAAATCAAAAAAGCTATTAATGAGGTGCAATCAAAAATGGAGGCTCTCACTGCTAGGATAAATGAGGCAGAAGAAAGAATTAGCAATATAGAAGACCAAATGACAGAGAATAAAGAAGCTGAGCAAAAGAGGGACAAACAGCTACTGGACCACAAGGGCAGAATTTGAGAGATAAGTGACACCATAAGACGAGACAACATTAGAATAATTGGGATTCCAGAAGAAGAAGAAAGAGAGAGGGGAGCAGAAGGTATATTGGAGAGAATTATTGGAGAGAATTTCCCCAATATGGCAAAGGGAGCAAGCATCAAAATCCAGGATGTTCAGAGAACGCCCCTCAAAATCAATAAGAATAGGTCCACACCCCATCACCTAATAGTAAAATTTACAAGTCTTAGTGACAAAGAGAAAATTCTCAAAGCAGCCCGAGACAAGAGGTCTGTAACATACAATGGTAAAAATATTAGATTGGCAGCAGACTTATCCAGAGACCTGGCAGGCCAGAAAGAGCTGGCATGATATATTCAGAGCACTCAACGAGAAAAACATGCAGCCAAGAATACTATATCCAGCTAGGCTATCATTGAAAATAGAAGGAGAGATTAAAAGCTCCCAGGACAAACAAAAACTGAAAGTATCTGCAAACACCAAACCAGCTCTACAGGAAATATTGAAAGGGGTCCTCTAAGCAAGGAGAGACCCTAAAAATAGTAGATCAGAAAGGAACAGAGACAATATACAGGAACAGTCACCTTACAGGCAATACAATGGCACTAAATTCTTATCTCTCAATAGTAACCCTGAATGTTAATGGGCTAAATGCCCCAATCAAAAGACACAGGGTATCAGAATGGATAAAAAAACAAAACCCCTCTATATGTTGCCTACGAGAAACTCATTTTAAACCCGAAGGCACCTCCAGATTTAAAGTGAGGGGGGGGGGAAAGAATTTGCCATGTTGATGGACATCAGAAGAAAGCAGGAGTGGCAATCCTTATATCAGATCCATTAGATTTTAAGCCAGAGACTATACTAAGAGATGAGGAAGGACACTATATCATAATCAAAGGATCTGTCCAACAAGATCTAACAATTTTAAATATCTATGCCCCTAACATGGGAGCAGCCAACTATATAAACCAATTAATAACAAAATCAAAGAAACACATCAACAATAATACAATAATAGTAGGGGACTTTAACACTCCCCTCACTGAAATGGACAGATCATCCAAGCAAAAGATCAACAAGGAAATAAAGGCCTTAAACGACACACTGGACTAGATGGACATCACAGATATATTCACAACATTTCATCCCAAAGCAACGGAATACACATTCTTCTCTAGTGCACATGGAACATTCTCCAGAATAGATCACATCCTGGGTCCTAAATCAGGTCTCAACTGGTATCAAAAGATTGGGATCATTCCCTGCATATTTTCAGACCACAATGCTCTGAAGCTAGAACTCAATCACAAGAGGAAATTTGGAAAGAACCCAAATACATGGAGACTAAACAGCATCCTTCTAAAGAATGAATGGGTCAACCAGGAAATTAGAGAAGAATTGAAAAAATTCATGGAAACAAATGATAATGAAAACACAACGGTTCAAAATCTGTGGGACACAACAAAGGCAGTCCTGAGAGGAAAATATATAGCGGTACAAGCCTTTCTCAAGAAACAAGAAAGGTTTCAGTTAAACAACCTAACCCTACACCTAAAGGAGCTGGAGAAAGAACAAGAAAGAAACCCTAAACCCAGCAGGAGAAGAGAAATCATAAAGATCAGAGCAGAAATCAATGAAATAGAAACCAAAAAAACAATAGAACAAATCAACGAAACTAGGAGCTGGTTCTTTGAAAGAATTAATAAGATTGATAAACCCCTGGCCAGACTTATCGAAAAGAAAAGAGAAAGGACCCAAATAAATAAAATCATGAATGAAAGAGGAGAGATCACAATGAACACCAAAGAAATACAGACAATGATAAGAACATACTATGAGCAACTCTATTGCAACAAATTTGACAATCTGGAAGAAATGGATGCATTCCTAGAGATATATAAACTACCACAACTGAACCAGGAAGTAATAGAAAGCCTGAACAGACCCATAACCAGTAAGGAGATTGAAACAGTCATCAAAAATCTCCAAACAAACAAAAGCCCAGGGCCAGACGGCTTCCCGGGGGAATTCTACCAAACATTTAAAGAAGAATTAATTCCTATTCTCCTGAAACTGTTCCAAAAAATAGAAATGGGAGGAAAACTTCCAAACTCATTTTATGAGGCCAGCATCACCTTGATCCCAAAACCAGACAAAGACCCTATCAAAAAAGAGAACTACAGACCAATATCGTTGATGAACACAAATGCAAAAATTCTCACCAAAATACTAGCCAATAGGATTCAACAGTACATTAAAAGGATTAGTCACCACGACCAAGTCGGATTTATTCCAGGGCTACAGGGTTGGTTCAACATCCGCAAATCAATCAATGTGATACAACACATTAATAAAAGAAAGAACAAGTACCCTAGGATACTCTCCATAGATGCTGAAAAAGCATTTGACAAAGTACAGCATCCCTTCCTGATCAAAACTCTTCCAAGTGTAGGGATAGAGGGCACATACCTCAATATTATCAAAGCCATCTATGAAAAACCCACCGCAAATATCATTTTCAATGGAGAAAAACTGAAAGCTTTTCTGCTAAGGTCAGGAACATGGCAGGGATATCCATTATCATCACTGCTATTCAACATAGTACTAGAAGTCCTAGCCTCAGCAATCAGACAACAAAAGGAAATTAAAGGCATCCAAATCGGCAAAGAAGAAGTCAAACTATCACTCTTTGCAGATGATATTATACTATATGTGGAAAATCCAAAAGACTCCACTCCAAATCTGCTAGAACTTGTACAGGAATTCAATAAAGTGTCAGGATATAAAATCAATGTACAGAAATCCGTTGCATTTCTCTACACCAACAACAAGACAGAAGAAAGAGAAATTAAGGAGTCAATCCCATTTACAATTGCACCCAAAACTATAAGATACCTAGGAATAAACCTAACCAAAGAGACTAAGAATCTATACACAGAAAACTATAAAGTACTCATGAAAGAAATTGAGGAAGACACAAAGAAATGGAAAAATGTTCCATGCTCCTGGATTGGAAGAATAAATATTGTGAAAATGTCTATGCTACTTAAAGCAATCTACACATTTAATGCAATTCCTATCAAAGTACCATCCATCTTTTTCAAAGAAATGAAACAAATAATCCTAAAATTTATATGGCACCAGAAAAGACCTCAAATAGCCAAAGGAATATTGAAAAAGAAAGCCAAAGTTGGTGGCATCACAATTCCGGACTTCAAGCTCTATTACAAAGCTGTCATCATCAAGACAGCATGGTACTGGCACAAAAACAGACACATAGATCAATGGAACAGAATAGAGAGCCCAGAAATAGACCCTCAACTCTATGGTCAACTAATCTTCGACAAAGCAGGAAAGAATGTCCAATGGAAAAAAGATAGCCTCTTCAATAAATGGTGTTGGGAAAATTAGACAGCCACATGCAGAAAAATGAAATTGGATCATTTCCTTACACCACACACAAAAATAGACTCAAAATGGATGAAGGACCTCAACGTGAGAAAGGAATCCATCAAAATCCTTGAGGAGAACACAGGCAGCAACCTCTTCGACCTCAGTTGCAGCAACATCTTCCTAGGAACATCGCCAAAGGCAAGGGAAGCAAGGGCAAAAATGAACTATTGGGATTTCATCAAGATCAAAAGCTTTTGCACAGCAAAGGAAACCGTTAACAAAACCAAAAGACAACTGACAGAATGGGAGAAGATATTTGCAAATGACAAATCAGATAAAGGGCTAGTGTCCAAAATCTATAAAGAACTTAGCAAACGCAACACCCAAAGAACAAATAATCCAATCAAGAAATGGGCAGAGGACACGAACAGACATTTCTGCAAAGAAGACATCCAGATGGCCAACAGACACGTGGAAAAGTGCTCCACATCACTCGGCATCAGGGAAATAAATACAAATCAAAACCACAATGAGATATCACCTCACACCAGTCAGAATGGCTAAAATTAACAAGCCAGGAAATGACAGATGCTGGCGAGGATGCAGAGAAAGGGGAACCCTCCTACACTGTTGGTGGGAATGCAAGCTGGTGCAACCACTCTGGAAAACAGCATGGAGTTTCCTCAAAATGTTGAAAATAGAACTACCCTATGACCCAGCAATTGCACTGCTGGGTATTTACCCTAAAGATACAAATGTAGTGATCCAAATGGGCACGTGCACCGAATGTTTATAGCAGCAATGTCTACAATAGCCAAACTATGGAAAGAACCTAGATGTCCATCAACGGATGAATAGATAAAGAAGAGGTGGTATATATACACAATGGAATACTATGCAGCCATCAAAAGAAATGAAATCTTGCCATTTGTGACAACATGGATGGAACTAGAGGGTATCATGCTTAGCGAAATAAGTCAATCAGAGAAAGACAACTATCATATGATCTCCCTGATATGAGGAAGTGGAGATGCAACATGGGGGCTTAAGGGGGTCGGAGAAGAGTAAATGAAACAAGATGGGATTGGGAGGGAGACAAACTATAAGTGACTCTTAATCTCACAAAACAAACTGAGGGTTGCTGGGGGAAGGGGGGTTGGGAGAACGGGGGTGGGGTTATGGACATTGGGGAGGGTACGTGCTATGGTGAGTGCTGTGAAGTGTGTAAACCTGGCAATTCACAGACCTGTACCCCTGGGGATAAAAATATATTTTATGTTTATAAAAAAAATAATAAAAAATAATAAATAAATAAATAAATAAAAATAAAAATAATTTGAAAAAGAAAAACAAACAAAAAAGAAAGCAGACATATAAGATACCATCTCAATAATTAATCTCATTCTCTTTCTGTCTTGTTAATTTCTGAAACAGCAACAAAGAATTAATTATAAATGTAAATATTTGATTTTTAAATTCAAAGACAATCTTCAACTTATGAATAATCATCTACAATTTCATAAACATTTTCAAACACATATTAAATCCAAAAGAAATTTTAGACTAATTTTAAGAAAATATATCTACATTTTTTAAAAATATTTAAGAAAATACATATATTTACATTTAGGTTCTAAATGTAAATATGTGTATTTACATTTATTACATTGGATCATAATCCAATTAGTGGTAATTTTTACCTGTTTTCCTCAAATTTTTTATATTTATATGTTTAAGTATAATTATGGATGGAAATATGTCTCATTCAAAATTCATATAATTGAAACCCTTATCCTCATACTTTAGAATTGACTGTATTTAGAGATAAGGACTTTAAAGAGATACTTAAGTTAGAATGAGACCTCTAGGTGGGACTTAATCCAGTCTGACCCAAGGGAGAGACATGAGAGATGAGGTGCACATGGAGAAAAGACCCTGTGCAATCAGTGATCACCAAGCCAAGGAGAGAAGACTTAAGAGAAACAAACCTGCAGACACCTTGATCATGGACTTCTAATTTCCAACACTGTGAGGAAATAAGTTTCTGTGGTTTAATCTACCCACTCTGGGATGTTTTGTTATGGCAGCCTCAGCAAACTAATACAAGTGCTATTTAGCGAATATTCAGCAATCTACCTAAAAAAATCACTTTCTATTTCCAGTTCAAACTGCTGACTTCAGAGCATGGCAAAATGGGAGCTATTTGCAATATTTTTATGAATTATTATCTCACGAAATAAAAATGAGAACAAAACGTTTTATCCATGAATACATTATAGAGTACTCATGCAAAGAATATGCTTGTCATAACACAAAAATACATAATTCAAGGAAAATAATATTACATTTAATAACTCATGTGATTGTTCACAGAACAGATTAGACTTTCAATAAAATTAAACCATGTCCTCTTTTCACAGTAATATTAACCATGTCTTTTATTGCTATAGTCACTGGGAAACATAACATTTAAAAGATAATGAAAAAACATATTATTGATAAAATCAGCTGGCAGAATCCTATACAAATTACTGAGATTAAAGTCTTTAGCTTCATGGATATTTCTGGCTTTAATTATCTTATTTTATCATAATATTAATTCATGTATTCATTTACTTTTGGTTGAACACTTTCCAAAGACAGCGGGATAAATATTGAGGAAATAACCAGGAATAAGACATGGAACCCTCAGTTTAAGAAAGTTCATAGCTTGGATATGAAGGACATATGAAGTATCGATAGAAAACACCTTTTATAGGTGAGATATTGTGTTCAAGATAAAGGTAGCAAGATGCAAGAGGTCAATTCTGGAAGAACTGGGCAATAGACTATGATAGTTTGACTTGAAAATTAGCTAGGACATCTAAAAATTCACTTCTTCTGTATTTGGAACAAGATAACTTGAATCAAGAATGAATACTTAAATATAGCCCCAGAAATGGAACCAGCTATTAGTTGAATACTGACAATGGTTTGAACAGTGCAATTCAGATCTGGAAACCATTTCTACAGACAAATCTGTTTCAGCAGATGTTTTGGGAGGATGGGATTTGTTTCTTCATCAATGGTGGAAAATATGTACAGTTACCATAGAAAGAATCCCTAGGAAATATGACATAAGGCAAAAAATAATATTATATAACTTGATGTAAAATTTTACTTAGTCTTCCACAATCATATGAGCTTATAAATTCATACCAATGTTCATTTTGTATAGAAAGACAGAACAGAAAGAACTAGCTAAAATGAGACAAATTGAATTTTTAAAAATAGATTTGGCTTTTCTCTCCTAGGGATAAGTACAAAATATTTCAACAAATATTTTCAGAAATATTCAGATTTAAAGTGTTATCTATGTGGTGATTAAATGAAAGAATTTTTCAATTAATAGGAATTTTGTTATTAGGTATTATTGGTTCTAAATATGATAATTTCCTCTAATAAGAGAGATATAATAATTAATACTAAACACCTGTTATTTCACTTTTGATAATTTATTTTTTAACCTTTATTTTTCACATAATTTTAGATTGGTAAAATTTTCATGGGGGCTGGGTACAAGTTTTTAAGTCCATTATCACAGTAAGGAATAAAATGCGTTCAAGGTCTCATTTTTCTTTTAGTCCCCCTTCTCATGGGTGGAAAAAATAGAATATAAACCACAGTTTCAATTCTGATTAACAGAAAATTTAGAGTGATTTCAATGAAGAGCAAAACCAAAAGATTGGTATAAATTTGGTAACAGTCCAGTTCATAGATTAGACCTATTAAAGTACTTCCTTGAGGAAACTGATCTTTACACAATTTCCTTTCACCAACCGCACTCAAAAGAACATACTTAACCCACAGACGCACACGTTTATTGCATTCAAACCCCCACACTACACACAAACACACATGGACACATGCTGGTGAGCACATACATAAGAATGTACAACTCAGATAATAGCCGTCAAGCATCTTATTATTCTCAATTTTAAAGAAAAGCATTTAATATTTTCTTATCGTGTTTCCTTAGGTTTCTTGTGCATATCTTGTATCAGGATAAGACTTTCATGTCAATCCTAATTCTTTAAAAATCAATTATACATATGTATTGAATTGCATTAAGTTATTTTTCTGTATAATTTTGTCAAATGATTTTTCTGACTTATTTTCTCTTGTTTAAACACTTTCTAGTCATATGTAGTATAAACCAAAATTCAACATGATAAAACACACACACACACACACACACACACACACACACACATTAGATTCCATGACCTAATATTTTGCCAATAATTTTTGGTCTTATGAGTGAGACTGGATTCTAGATTTAATTTACCCTATTAGCCTTTTTAGAATTTGGTGTAAGATTATGCAATTTTATTACAAGTTGGAAACTTCTCTTCTATTCTCTGGAAAAGTTTGCGTAGATTAGAATTATTTGTATCCTTAGTATTTGGTGGAATTCATCAATGACTCAAGAAATGATATGGTTCTGGGGTTTTGACTTTGTGAATTATTTTGAAATAGTGGATTTTTTAAATTACAAATTGTAAAGTTTCTTATTTTTTTGTAGTCATATTTTTACATTTCAAGAAATTATCCAATTAATGTCTTCAAATTAATTGTCTAAATTTATTCATATCTTTTTATCATCTACTTAATATCTGTAGTGCTGCTATATATATATTTTTAATTTTTGTATCATTATTTTGGGTTTTAACTTATTTTTGTTTTCTATTTGTCCTGTTATGTGTACTTTTTCTCATTCCGTTGCATTTTCTCCCTAATTTACTACTTTAGAAGATCATATATTTATATATATTCTTTAGTAAGTACTGTGAGGATTTCAAATTCTAATATAATTAATATCTTCATCATTCCTGTACAGTCCAGGAGATTTAGGACTTATTTCCTTCTTCAAAAGTCTATGGTTTTAGAGTTGTAAGATATAATTATATATGAGCTCTTTTTTTAAACAGATGTTTAATTGTTTTTTTACTTGTAAGGTTTATATATATATATATATGTATATAAAATATAATATATATGGATATATTTGGATATATATATCTCCATCCAGTATTTTCAAGCCCAGTTTTTATCTTTTAGAAATTGCAATTATAATTATTACATAATGTGTCTGATAATGAAAACATCTAAAGGATTTTTGTGTCTATTTTCTGTTAATTCACATGTTCTGGCTTCTGTTGCCTTCTTTCCTTGAAAGGATTTGTATTTACATTCTATTTTAATTGCCTGGATGCACTATTAATTTAGTAATCTTTAAATTATTGTTTTGTATTTTTTGATCACTCATGGAATATGAACTTCAGTTACAAATATATATTGCTAATATTGAAATTATAAAGTCTAAAGGACTTTCTGCCTTGCTTTGCTTAAGAACTGAGCACATATATGAGTAGTTTTCATATTATGGATATGGTGCTGGTGAGTTTATTTCTGGTTTATACTTAGATAGTATATAGAAATTTAAGTACCAGTGTTATAGCCAGTTTCTACTTTTGGACTTTACACTGGATGAGTACTGGCCTTTGTCTCCATCTTCATGTCCCATAAGATGTAAACAAAGCTTACGTTTTATACTTTTAAGAAATGTTCTTAGGGTAAAGTGCCTTCAGAATTACCTTTGCCTCACTGGGTCTCCACTGCTATTTAGCCTTTGACTTCGTAATTCTTTAGTAGCTTGTCATCACATTGCTCTCTTTTTTTATTATTATTAAAAACTATTTAAAAGTATGCTAAGCACTAGGGACCCTCCACGTCTATGCCAATCTACCTGACCTTCACCAGTGTACCTTTTCATGCAGAAAAATGAAACAGGGTGGGGTGGGAGCTAGCACTTTCTCCAGTTTTAGCCTCCTGTTTCTAATATAATAGTGGTTAAAGACTTGGTGGTTACTTCCATTTTCTTTTTAAATACAATATTTTTAAAGCACTTTTAGGTTCACTGCAAAATAGAGTAAAGTACAGAGATTTCCCATTCAAAGTGTTTCATGGGCTCCTGACCACAGTTGACACTTTCTCTGGGTTTGGCTTAGACATCCCCCAAGCATTCCACCGACTCAGGCAGCACTTACTCAATGCCTACAAGATCACACTTGCTTCCTGTTGAGGTTCCTAAGCACATTGTATCTGACACCAGACCTAGATTTGCAGCCCATGCTACACATCAGTGGGCTCAGTCATTGGAAATATAATGTCCACTGCTCCATATCACCCCAAGGATTATTTAATTTTTTTAAAGATTTTATTTATTTATTTGACAGACAGATCACAAGTAGGCAGAGAGGCAGGCAGAGAGAGAGGAGGAAGCAGACTCCCCGTTGAGCAGAGAGCCCCATGCGAGGCTCGATCCCAGGACCCTGAAATCATGACCTGAGCCGAAGGCAGAGGCTTAATCCACTGAACCACCCAGGCGCTCCGGATTATTGAATGTTTTGATGAAATTAAAGAACAGACTTCATCGGCTGATGGGAGAGAATAAGATAACCCAAGTCTGGATTGTATCTTAGGTAAGCCACCTTGTGTCTCCATGCAGCAGTTCTCCAAAAGGACACTTCTCATTTCCATCACGTGTCCAGTTAGGTGGTCTGCACTTTCCTTCAGATTTACAATGCTTTTCTACAATTATTGACACCTCAGTCCCCTGGGGAATCCTGTAAGGACTCTCTGCATTCCATTAAGTTCTTTTCTAAAGACTGAAATATATGAGAGATCAAAATGTTCATCAAATAAAGGACAAGAGACTATATAAGAACATTTTGAAATCTTTAAAAAAATCAGGATTATATAAATAAATTCTTAAACATGATGTACCCTTCTCAGTTATATTAAACTATTTTTTTCTAGATATCGTTTTGTTCCTTTTGCAATCATCCTTTCCAGATGAAAGATTTGGATGAGAATATGGGATGATTTCAAAAAATAAATTTTGATTTTAAATAAGACACACTGATATTAACAGGAAAAACAAATAAAAAATCTAAGATCCTGGTCCCTAAGGAGGCAAGAAGGGAGAAGGGAAGACATTAAGGATCTTTGTTTTAGAAGCTGCTCCTGAAAGCTTTTGTCTTCTAACACACACACACACACACACACACACAATGGTGCTAGTAGTGTTTTGGATTCAGATTGACCTTATCCCCATAATCACACCTGACAGTGCCAACTATGAAGCAACATCTACTGTGTGTTCCTTATAAAGCACTTCACTCCAGATGTTGTCTATACTTGTGAGGCTGAATGTCTGATATCATGGACAAGAATAACTGTTCAAAGCTGATGGTCACAGGCAGTCCTTCTAAAATCAAGAACTAAGCTGTTTTTTTTAACTGGACTGAAAGCTTAGGGCTGGAGACCCGATAATGGGGCCACATTGGGCCCTGTTAACATATGCCTTATTTGGGGATATCCTAACACTGTAAACTCTTTGTTTCTAGGGTTACCCCATGTGCCTTCTTAGATTATACTTCCTGTATGTGTTTCCATACCATGACAGAACCTCAGTCCTGGAAGGTTTCAGGTCAGCTTCAACTTCAGGTCAGAGCTATGCTGTGCAGAATTGATGCCTCAGACCAGGCAAAAAAGATTCATATAGAATTTGAGGAGCTTCCTTGTTCTCTAAAGTAGACCTTAATGGGCTATGATCCATCTTTTCCTGCCTTAATAACTGTTGGGCCTTATGGTTACCATCAATCTCACAAGCAGACCTGATTATCCTCCTGAGTGATCCTATTAACTGCCGTGGCCTCCTAACCCAAATTAACAAGGTTATTATCACAGCTCCTAAAGTTCTATTTGGAGTCATGATTGGATAGCTATGTTTCTTGCTCAGGTCCTAAGAAGTCAAGGAATGGGGTTGAGGAGTCTTGCTTCTGCCAAAAAACTATTGCTGAGCTCTCAGGCCAAACACAGACAGTTACAAAGACTTTTCCTGATAGACCTCACCAGGTAAGCTGCCTCCTCACAACAGACCTAGTACACAGTCAGTGCCTTAAGTCCCTGACGGTGTTACAGTCATGGACTTGGGGCCTCCTGGCTGCCCTGCTCTTGTGCATATCTCTATTCCCACCTATGTGCTTCCATTTAGAAGTCTCCTTACTGGCAGAGGACAGAAAAATGTAAAGACCATTTTCCTCGCTCTGACTCAGTACTCACTGCTTTCCCCAATCTTGGGCTTCCCTCTTCTCCACATCCTTCTGACCACCCCATTCCATACAATTGAAAAACTGCTCAAGTCTCTTGTTTAGGGCTCCCCAGCCAAGACTGTGCTGATTTACTTGGCCTTGACTGTTCCATGAGAAATGAATGCTAATTCCTAAAATATAAATATATGTATATTTATATATATTTATATAAATATACATATATTTATATAAATATATATATATATATATATATATATATATATATACACAAAGAAATGGACTAATACTTTCATTTTTCTTAGGGAAAAACACAGTTGTCAACTTACAGTTATATACTCTTTCATTTAGAGTAAAATTAACATAGTATCAAACAAAAAATAAAATAATGGGGTCTTGAAACCATAGACCAGCTCTTACAGAATTTTTAGAGGATTTCCTTCAGGCTGAAAACAAACAAACATACAAACAAAAACATCATAAGCTAAGAGGATAGCAAAAAGATACAAACCTGGGGAATTTTAAAAATCTTTTAAAAATAACAATGGTAATATCTAATTTGTGTAGTGAAATAAGTAAAAATAAAATACTGGGCATTAATAACATATAAATGAGGGTATCAGAATTAAGGTATTCCATAGTCAGTGTTTTAATCAGAAGTCAAACCACAGGATTCACTTAAAAAATCAGTTAAATGTTTGGGCGCCTGGGTGGATCAGTTGGTTAAGCATCTGCCTTCAGCTCGGGTCATGATCCTAGGCCTGGGATCGGGAGCCCTGCATAGGGCTTCCTGCTCAGCGGGAAGCCTGCTTCTCCCTTTCCTTCTGCGGCTTCCCTCTGCTCCTGCTCTCTCTCTCTTTCTCAAATAAATAAATAAATCCTAAAAAATAAATCAGTTAAATTTTAAAGTTAAAGTAGCTAAAAACACTAAGAGAATATACCTAGCTGTATAAATGCTAAATAAAATAAAGAACAAAAAATAAATAAGGAAGAAAGAAAAAAGTACAAAGATTTAATCAACCTAAGAGGAGACAGGAAAAAAGAAGGCAGAAAAATAAAAAGTATAACATATAGAAAGCTTGTAATCTTATGAAAAAAGTTCAAATATAACATAAATGTAATATATATAATTACTAATATAAATATGAATGAATTTGGGAGAGCTAGGTCGTTCAGTAGATTAAGCACCCTACTCTTGGTTTTAGCTCAGGTCATGATCTCAGGGTCATGTGATCAAGCCCTGCACTGAGCTCCATACTCAGTGGGGAATCTGCTTGAGATTCTTGCTCTCCCTCACCCTCTGCTCTTTCCCTCTCCACAAACTCTCTTTTTCTCTCTAAAATAAAGAAATCTTTAAAAAATAAACAAATAAATAAATAAATATTAAGGAACTAAATACCCAGTTTCAAAGTAAGGTTGATTAAAATGATAAAGACTATATATAGGCTTTCTAATTGAAATGTTTGGAAATGCTAAAAAGTCAAGCACAGAAAAAAGAATAAGTATTAGCGAAAAGAAGCTAGAGTGACTATATTAATATCAGAAAAAAAATAAGTAAAATGATATACTAGCAATAAAAGTCTTACTACATAATAATAATTTTCAATTCACAAGGAAGAAATAATGTTTTAAAAAGTAGATGCCCCTGATACCAGACTCAGTTATCAAGAGTAAGGACTGAGAGGAGCCTGAGTGGCTCAGTTGGTTAAGCATCTAACTCTTGATTTCAGTTCGGGTCATGATCTTAGGATTGTGAGATTGAGCCCCATGTCAGGCTCTGTGGTGAGTGGTGAGCCTGCTTAAGATTCTATCTTCTCCCTCTGCTCACATCTCTCTCTCTCTCACCCCCCATAAAAGAGTAAGAACTGACATCTACAAGAAAAAAGACTAATACACCATTAAAAATACTAGTGTTTCTGCTTCGATAATTTATAGATCCAGCATACAGCAAAATCAGTAAAATTATAGAATTGGATGTTATTCTTTCTAAGCAAAACATACATAAAATATTGAGTCCCGTAAATGGTGAACACCTATTTGTCTAAAACTGGCACTGAACAATGATTATCAATGTGCTGGTCCAAAATGTTGCTTTCAATAATTTATTAAGTTTGAATTTATTCAGACCACAAACTCTGACTCCAATGCAACTAAGTTTGAAATAAATAATAGATAATTAGGAAAAAAAAAACTCCCTTTATTCAGAAATTTAAAAACATACTTCTACAAACATGAATCAAATGAGAAATCCTGATAGAAGCTACAAAATTCTGGGAGCTTATTTACAAAGAAAAAGATTATAGATTGGGGTACCTGGGTGGCACAGTGGGTTAAGGATCTGACTCTTGGTTTCAACTTAGGCTGTGATCTCAGGGTCATGAGATCAAGCCCCTTATCTAGCTCCAACCTCACTGTGGAGTCTGCTTAAGAGTCTCACTTCCTCTCCCTTTGTTCCTCCTACTCATATGCATTCTCTCTCTCTCTAAAGTAAATAAACAAATCTTAAAAAAATAAAAATATTATACATTAAGACAGGTGGGGTATAGCTAAAGCATTAAGAGGAAATATACAGACTTTAAAAACTACATATGAAGAGAAGATAATAAAAGCACACAAACAAATAAGAAAAAATAACAAGAAACGAAGTAACTGAGGAAAATTAAAAGAGAAAACTAATAAATACAAACATTTAGTATAGAAACACACAAGTTTCCTGATAATGTAAATTTAAAAGAGATAAACAGCCAATTTCATGAGGTTAAAAGATTTAAGTAAATAAACTGATATATATATATATACATATATATATATATAAATCACTGTGGTAGACAATGCTAACATAGCCTCTAATTGCCCCTTTTCATTACATATGTATATATTATATTATGTATATTATGTATATATAATATGTAAATATTATATACAATAAATAAAATTATTGTGTAGACAGCTCTAAGATTGCTTCTAACTACCCCTTAGTATTTGTGCCCTTGTGTAATTCCCTCCCTTTTGTTTTTTTTGGTTTTTGTTTGTTTGTTTTTCAGAGAGAGAGAACACGAGCCAGGGAAAAAGCATAGAGGGAGAGGGATAGAACCTTAAGCAGGCTCAACAACCAGCATGGAGCCCCATGTGGGGCTTGATCTCCCAAAGCCAATATCATGACCTGAGTAGAAATCAAGAAGTAGATGCCTGACTGACTGAACCACACAGGCACCCCTGGATCTAGCAATTAGCTTTTAAAAATTTTTAAGACCGCAAAAGGGATAGGATGTCATCCCTGAGACCAGGTTACACAAAAGCCTCCACCTTGCTCTTCCTATCTTGCTCTTTAGTTTGCTGGCTCCATTGGAAAGCTAACTTCCATGATGTGAGATGTATTATACAAAGAGGTTAATCTAGGAAAGAACTGAAGGAGTTTCTCAACAGTCAATGAAAACCCAAGGATCTCAGTTCAATAGACACTGAGGAATTGGTTCTGGCCAACAAACATGAGTGAGGTTGTTAAAAGATTGCCCCCCAGTCAAGTCTCAGATGAACTCTTGTGCAAGAGTCACGCAAGTGAACTGTATCTAGTTGTCTGACTCCCAGAAACTGTAAGATAATAAACGCTTTTGTTTTGGGCCACTAAGTCTGGGGTAATTAGTTCAATGGCAACAGATAAAAAAATATAAACACAAAAGTACAAAAAGGAAAATAGCAGGAAATCTCAAAAAGTGCTGAATCTAATAGCACATAGATGCAATAGCAACAATTACTACCGGTGAATGATAAGAGTAAATACATAGACTGCATCATAATCACAGTAATGTGTGTTTGATATTAAAGAATTGAGCAACATTATTTAACATTAAAAAGCAATTTGAAAAAAACCCAAATGATCACCGTAACATATCGAAGCATCTAATAAAATTCTACATCTGTGGTAGAAAAAAACTGGGAAGTGTTAATAAACATTATTAAGTTAACAAGGGCATTTACAAAAATCTTACAGCAATCATAATATCAAATGGTGAAAGTATTTAAGGATTTAAGAGTATTTACTTTAAGATCAGAAACAAAACAAGTATGTCAATTAGCTAGTCAACATTTACTTTAGGCTTTAGCTAGCAAAGTAAAAGAAATTAAAAGTAATACAATTAATAAAAAATTAAAAGGAAATAAAAATTTGATTATTTTCTAACCACAAAAGATTTTTTATTCAACTACATTGAATTTAAATATATATCTGTTCATAAAAATTATAAAGTGAGTGCAAATGTTTGAAGTCAAAATCAGAGATTGACAACATAGTAAGAAGTTAGCAATGGACAACATAAATTCAATTCAATAGTAAGAAAAAACAAAAGGAGAGTTGGTAAAGATATATAGACACTTTAAAAAGAAGACATACAAATGGCACACAAACATGTTCATTATCACTTACCCTACTGTTAATCAGAAAACTGTTAAATTAAAACTCACAATAGTATGTCATTTCACACTAATCAAATTTACAAAAAGTAAAGGTCAAACAATATCTTGGGTTGTAGATGATGTGCAATTATGAGAACTCCAAACTGTGATAGTATAAACTAACACAACAATTTTAGAAAATAAATTAATATTACTCCTAGAATTGACAAAATAATATAGCAATTCTACTCCACAGCACTAGGAAACAAATATAAGAATATTCTTTAGAGCATTTTTCTTTTCCTTTTTCTCTTTTTTTTCTGAAAAGGAAAAGAGAGAGAGAGAGAATGTGTGTGTGAGCAAGAGGGTGGGGAAGGGAGAGAGAGAATCTTAAGCAGGCTCCACATCCAGCACCCAGCCTGATGCTGGGCTTGATCTCATGACCCTGAGATCATGACCTGAGCCAAAATCAAGAGTCAGATGTTTAACTAACTGAGCCTCCTAGGCACCTCTCCTTGGAGCGTTTTTCAAGATACCAAAGTATAGGAATCAATCTATACAATTCTTAACACAATTATGGATACGTTTTTTATACATACAATGGAATATTCCACTCTAATCAAAAGTATTACTATAGAATACATCCACTTGGGTGAATATCCTAATCATGACATTGATTGACAGACTGAAATCATAGATGATTTCCTTCAGTAAAGCCCATTTATATAAATTTCAACAACAGGAAAAATTAAGACTGTGTATTAAGGACACTAATAAGAATTATTAGAAAAATTATATAGAAAAAAGAAAAAAACCCACACATTTGTGGGGTTAATAAAAAGGTTTGTATTGAGAGACCACTTGAAGTTCCTAAAATACTCCCAGTATTTTATCTTAGTCTACTAATGTGTGGAAGGTGTATTCTTGCTATCATCCTTTAAACTATAATCACATATTTCAGTATGTACATTTCACAACAAAAACTTCTGCAAACTTTTAAATGAGTTTCAAATTTATGAAATCTTCAAAAATTTTACCTCATTTTTATTCAAAAATTATTTGTTGTGAAGCTTCAAGAAAGTATTTTCTAGCAAAAACATCTACTTCTTAACTACTGCTTTGAAATGAGTAACATCTTTACAATCTCTGAAAAGGAAAAAAAAAAAAAGGAAAGAAAAGAAAGAAAACCAAAACTGAGGTTTTATTTGAGACATTCTTCACCATATGAGATATGTCACATAGTATCTTTGAAACTATTTTTGATTTTTTTTTTTGCGTGAACTCATTACCTCAAAGAAGATCATTCTCTATTCTTTATAGGATTCAGAGGGATCTAGATTTATGCTTTGTTGAAAGGAAAAATACTGGTTTCACATCGTGTTAATATCATACATGCAAGAAATACAGAGAGAAGAAAGATGCAATTTCTTTGAGCTTTCTTAAAGTCATGCTGAAATGCTCTTCTACCAACAAAACTGTGTGTGTACTTGTCCATGTGTAAAGCTCAGATCAAAGAACTGCTGAAGCGCAATTATAATACTGAGTTCAGGGGCACCTGGGTGGCTCAGTGGGTTAAAACCTCTGCCTTTGGCTCAGGTCATGATCCCAGCATCCTGGGATCAAGCCCCACATAGGGCTCTCTGCTTGGCAGGGAGCCTGCTTCCTCTTCTCTCTCAGCCTGCTTCTCTGCCTACTTGTGATCTCTGTCTGTCAGATAGATAAATAATCTTTAAAAAAAATATTAAGTTCAGAATTATGTAAACAATAGTTGTAATCTTTAGGAAAATCTTAAAGCCAATTTGATTAAAACAGTTTTGCTGAAACTATTGTAAAATTCTATGTAAAAGCCCACATGCAAATAATTTTATTTTATTTTTTAAATATTTATTTGTTTATTTATTTAGAATGCATGAGTCAGGGGAGGGGCAGTGGGAGAGGGAGAGAGGGAATCCTCAAGCTGACTTCACACTGTGCATGGAGCCCAACAAGGGGCTTGATGTCAGCCCCTGAGATTATGACCTGAGTCAAAACCAAGAGTTGGACACTTAATTGCCAGAGCCAGTCACGTGCCCCCTCACAAAGAATTTTAGATGAGTTCATTTAAATCACTTTATTCCAAAATGTTAATGCCATAAAGGTGTCTAAAATTATTTCTCAATTTTTCCCTAAAAAACAATATTTTATGCTTAGTTATAAGCACTTAGACAAGTCTTCATACATGTAAATCAACTATCTTCTTTAAAATAGTTTTTTGGGACACTTGGGTGGCTCAGTCAGTAAAACGTCTGTTCAGGTCATGATACCAGAGTCCTGGGATCAAGTCCCACATCAGGCTCCTTGCTCAGAGGGGAGCATGCTTCTCCCTCTCCTTGTGCCTGCTACTCCCCCTGCTTGTGCTCTATCTCTGACAAATAAATAAAATCTTTAAAAAATAAAATAGTTTTTCATACAGATGGCATTTATTCAAATTTCTGCTTATGTTCTATGCAGAATCATAGGTAATTTGTGAAAAAAGTGGTTATGCCAATATTCTTCTGAGTGATACACAATAGACCATTAAGTAATCATTTATTTTTTCAAATGTATTTGAGAGGTATTCAGTTCCATAATCATCAATTATTAAAAAGACAGATGTACATACATCAAGGTTTATTTACTTTTTTTTATTATGTTATATTAGTCACAGTATGCCATTGTTTTTTTTTTTTAAGATTTTATTTATTTATTTGCCAGAGAGAGAGAGAGAGAGAGAGCGAGCGAGCACAGGAAGGCCGAGTGGCAGCAGAGGCAGAGGGAGAAGCAGGCTCCCCGCCGAGCAAGGAGCCCGATGTGGGACTCGATCCCAGGATGCTGGGATCATGACCTGAGCCGAAGGCAGCTGCTTAACCAACTGAGCCACCCAGGCGTCCCTGCCATTGGTTTTTGATGTAGTGTTCCAAGAGTCATTGTTTGAGTATAACACCTAGTGCTCCATGCAATATATGCCCTCTTTAATACAAGGTTTAGATTAGAAGGGTTTGTAGGTCTTTGAGGACATAAGAAAATAGTGATTGTTTGTAAGTGTCTTACCCAGATCTTTACACACTGCAGCAAATTACAAATGTTTGAGTATGTTCAATAGTTAGAACATAAAAGAGATTCATCCTTTTAACTGCATAAACATGCATCATCTTATTCTTCACTATTCTCCATTCATACGGTAAAAACAACAAAACAGCTTCTTGATTTTGTGTGAGCACGTATGTCTGTCTATACATATAGAAAGACATATATATTATATATATACAAGCACATATATACACATACATAGATACATAAGAGTGCAAATAAACAAATTCTAATGTTGCAATGTTCCTCGTAACAATTATAAAAAGTATAAATTATAAATGATACCCGACAATTCACAAGGCTATTGTGAGAAAGGGTTTGGCAGGCATGTGCTAAAAGATAATAAAATGAATTATATGTATTTTGCATTATATATAGGAAATGAAATGCACATAAGAGATATGAATTAGATTCTTGAAAAACTCTTAAGGAAGTGTGGTATGTTTTCCTTAAATATATGCAAAAAATATAAGGTTGATATTTGGGGTTTAACATTTCTTCCAAAATTTCAGCTACTTATTTATATAAAAATATGGCAGAAATGATGGATATACTTAGCACCATGAACCTATATTTCAGGATGATCTAATCCAAAAGTTGATAGGAAATGTTAATAACAGTGAGGCAAATGTGTAAGAATCATGAAAGTTTTTTAAGGTTTTACCATAGGAAATAGTCTAACACTATAAAAAAACAAACAAACAAACAAACAAAAACTAGGGCCTGGACAGAGCATTTTTCTAAATACCTCATAAGAATTTTGAGGCAACAGCCCCAAATATCTATGTGCTTCTTCCTTTCTCACCAATCCATTAGTTTTCATTATATATCCAGAGACATGACAGTACAAAATAACTGGTATGAAGTAACGAGGAGTAGAATTTGTACAGAATATCCTTACTTTATTTTTCTTTATAGTATTATTTGGAAGGTACTAAATTATTATTTAGAAAGTTAAAACACTGAGAAGTTATGTAAGTTGTCAAAGTCCACAGGGGTATGAAATAATATAGATGGGATTCCAAGCATGTGTTAGCCTCCAGATCTCACAAAGTTCTACAGGTCCAAAATAAGCCTTTTGAAATAATTCAAAGAGTGGAAAAACTGCATTTTGAAGTTTCAGAAGAAGAAAGACTATATGAAATTTATCCATTGTAACAGTTATAAAATCTTCAAAAAACTGGAAATTTCATAAAGCAAGAAGATACAGCATTTATCAAACAATAAAACAAGTAAAAGAAAATAACAGAATAAGAAAAGATGACAGAATGAAAAAATATTGTAGATAGATCATATAGGCCAAGGAATGCTGACTAAAGATGTAATAGAACATGAATTAATATGTAAAAGCATGTAATAAAACACCTAGCACAAAGTAGTATGCAAGTAGACATTAGTTATTATAACTATTATAAATCATTTGCCCCTAAAAAAAAAACAAATTTGATCTAGACTCTATTGTTACTTTTTAATTATTTTCAAATTGGCAGGAAATAGATGGAAAATCCTCATCCTCTGTGATAAAGAATTCCCCTTTTCTTATCTGAATCTTGAGTATTGTTTTATCTTCATGACTTCACTTTCAGTACTAGGTTCTAACAGTCTTTCATAATTAATATATGGTGATTTTTTTTCTTTTCTAATGGCTGTGATTCTTGATTTTTTTCAGTGATTCTTGAATTAATGAAACTGATCACTCTGATTGAAAGGAGTACTGTAAGCATGATATCTTTTTTTTTTAAATCCCCTCACTTCTGGTTCTTTACTTATAGATATCACTTTTATTCATTCATTTATTTGATAGTACATATTGAGCAACTATAAAGGGCCATACATATTGTAAGCACTATTTTGTTTGCCATGTGTCAGACATTCTGGCATTGGCTATGATTATGGAGTACATCTGAACTGAAAAGGAAATTCTGGATGCAAATTGACAAATTCACAATAATCTAAAGGTAATAACTGAGAGAGGTAATGAGACACAGACACTATGCCATCAAATATTTTCAATTATAAGAAGTGAAAATAAGGGGAGAAACAAGTCACATTTCAATAAGAATGGAATAAATATCAACGTGGCCCTACAAGTCTCTTCATAAACAAATGAGAAATCTGTGAAACAATGCCTACAAAGTGAGTTTGGGGAAAATTTTGTGACTTAAGATTATTTTGACCAGCCAAATTGTAATTCATAAACCTTTGTCATTTGACATAAAGTTTTCTTACATATTTAAGGTTTCAAGAAAACACAATTCAACTGACTCTTCTAAAAAATAGATAAACTAAGTATTTTTGTTAATCCACTTGTGGGAAAAATCAAAATTAGGAACTTAAGAATGCAAAAGAAATCACTGTATTAAAGCAATTAAAATAAAAAATAAATAAATTTAGAAAAATACTATTCATCTGTTAGAAATCTGTATGTATAGGTCAATAATTATCACCAATTGAATTAATTCAAATGAAAAATCCAAATTACAGTAGTAGACACATATCAACAGACTATGTCAACAGACTATCATTGATAGTGCCATTGATAAAGTAAATGATAATATAATAATATAAATGATAATATTACATAATATTAACATATGGTAAATAATGAATATTTTAGTTTATCCCAGTTTGAAAATTATAGGGTAAAAATTATAGGGTGGAGTTAAAGAAATTATTTAAATCATTAATAAAATTTTAAATAGATCATATCATTTTTAAAATACTAGAAAGATAAGGGGAAAGCATATTATAATCTTTAAAGAAAAGGAGTAAAGAAATGTGTAAAAAGAAAAATTTTAAATGTGTTTCAGTAATAGGACAAAATATGAGTTTTACCAATAAGTATTGATAGTTTACCACTTCCCACTTAAAATACCCATTTAGGGGGCACCTGGGTGGCTCAGTGGGTTAAAGCCTCTGCCTTTGGCTCAGGTCATGATCCCAGGGTCCTAGGATCGAACCCCGCATCAGGCTCTCTGGTGGGCAGGGAGCCTGCTTCCCTTCCTCTCTCTCCGCCTGCTTCTCTACCTACTTGTGATCTCTGTCTGTCAAATAAGTAAATAAAATCTTTTTAAAAAATAATAAAAATTAAAAAAAATAAAATATCCATTTAGGAAAAGAAGAAAACCACTGATAGAAAAATTAATATGATTAAACTATAAAGGGGAAATGGAAAAGACCACAACATATGAAGAATTGTTAAATTCACTGCTAATTAGAGAAACATGAATTAAAATATCAAGAAGACACTATTTTCAATTGTTATATTGGAAATCATGTATTTAAATATTATCTAATTATTTGATGTGATGTTTTCCACATATTACATTATCTACCTATTACAGATAAATAATCCTTTCTATGTAGAAAAAAACTATAATCTGTATAAAGAACAGAAATGTATTTATATGTTGAAAGAAAGAAGACTTAGCTATACAAAACAGTTTCTAGGTGGTAGGTCTTGCATGCTTTTCATTATCTGATTTGCATTCCTTTGGTAATTTCTAGAGTTTAAAAAATAAATATGTATTTCTTTTGAATCAAAGTAGGTTATATTGTCATAATGTATAAGAAGAAAATAATACTTTGAAAGATTAAATTATGGGTTTACAAAAGACAGATGGCAAGTCTAATGTAATTTATCTGTAGAACTTCATGACTGATACCTTTCACTCTATTATACAGAAGTGAATTCTTCTATATTTAATCCTGGATCCTCTAGATATACAAAAGAAAATATGTCCTTTATCTTTAGATCATTATTAAATAGGTACATTAATCCAGTTTTATTATGGTTCCAGTCCTAAAGTTTCTATGTTAGATGTTTGTTATTTGTCCCCTATTTATCCTGTCACACTGAGAAACCATCTGGCAATCACTTTTTTTCTTAAAAATATTGTATCATCCTGAAGCATTACAAAAACTAAAATATTACAAATGAGCTCCAATAAACATTCTAGTAAATTTAGTACTTAGTAAATAAAGCTTTCAATTGTAGGTAAATCAAACTAGTATCAAATTATTTTTAAGTAAAAAGTCAGAGAATGGGTTTAAATAGTTAAGACATACAGAATTAGACTGGTTTGACACAGCTGGATCCAGCTCAGTTAATGTCTCCCATTATCCATCACTTCTCTCATGTTCTACCATCTTTTAGCTCTGTGTTGTAATATGTAGACTTGGTTCTCTAAGCAGGCTTTCTGGATAGATTACCCCCAGACCCCAACACACATACACAAAGGTTGCATTGTTTTTATATCTCCTGATCAAAGAAAAGTAGAGGCCCTCTTACCAACCATTTGATTCTCCCAATGGAACTCTGACCCTGCTTGTGAATATGCCCAGCAAACCAATCACTATACTCAGAGGACTGGCTTTGGTCAAGTAGCGTCTCTAAAAAGAGCTGTAATGACTTAACTCCCAGTCCTACCGGAATTAAGGAAGGAAGAAAATATCAAAAGAAAATTATGTGAGGTAGGAAAAAAAACCCTTGGAAACTTAGCCTTTTACTTATTCTTGGTGGCTAAGACTCTAAAAGGTCAAAATAAGTATGCCATTTCATTTTTAGGACTGCCTTTGTTAAGAAACTTGGACTGTACTTTTCTCAGACAGGTAGAAGAAACCATAAGACACTTCTTGTTCTAGCTCTTCTTCTTCTTCCCATCAGATAAGTGTGGCAACATGCCCTGGGTGAATTTTGAGATCTTGCTTAAGGTCATTACTTCGTAATTATCATGAATATTCTAGACATTCTCTATCTCATTAACTAATACATACATTCCTCCTTGTTCTCATCTAAGGACATAGCTTACTCAAGATAAGTACTAATCATATTTTCTTCAATATATTTTGGTTTTGTGAGAAGAGATATTAGTCAATTATGAACAATTTATCACCAGTAGGCCTGTCTGCTGGCTATCAGAAAGCATGTGTTAAGAATATTAGAATGCCCTAGAATATTTCAACATGGTCCCTTTTACCTTCACCTTTCCAGAAGATCAAAGGAATTTTTCTGCAGTATTCATGGTTAGAACCTGCTTGAGTTCTTACAACTATCAACAATTTGGTAAGATATACCTTTCTGAATAAAGATGAAACATTTGTCCTTTTCTCCCTACTTGAGCTCTCCAGAATTTGAAAACTAACAAAATGACTTTTATTAAATACCTGATTGCTTGCACCATATAGGCCTAATTTGGGGAACCATCTGCATCACTATTTCCTGAAATGAAACATAAACTTTTAACTAAACTGATCTATCCTCAGAGCTAAGAGACTGGTTCAATGAGATATGGACCATTATACCAACTTAGGACAATCCTAAACCTTACTTACATTCAATAGCCCAAGATGTTAAAATATTTCACAAATCTTTGAACAAATTCTTAGAGACCTTGAAATCACAGACATAGCTTCATCATGGGTTCATTTGAGTTTGAAACAATGGCTACAAACTAGCTTTTAGACCATTGCTGCATAATGATTATAGGACTTGTACTATAAACCTCCTTAGATTTGTACTTTCCAGGTTACAATGTGCCCTACCCCTGACTTTTGGCATCTCAGCTTCTACCGAGGCAGTTAATGTCCTCATCATTGACTTTAATGCCTTGGCATCATCAAGGTGGATTGTAGTGTAAACCCTGACAGTTGCTTTATTATTTTTTTTTCTAGCTTTGTCATGCAAGGGACTGGCTTAAATTTAGATTGCTGAGAAATCCATTTCAGGAGACAGCCACTTCTAAGAGGCTATGTTGAATAAGCATACTGCCATTTGGCCACTTGCATAAAGAGCAAGGTTTCCTGCCCCACTGAGGCTCCTTTGTGTTGGAGATCTTGTTTTATTGCAGTGACTGATCATTGGGCTGTGTTTTCTCTCTTCTTGAAATTTAAATTCTAGTTCTTATGTTTTAAAGTGACCAATAAAGAATGAGACTGAGAAATCAGTCCCCACCCTCAACTCCAGAAGAACTCCTAGTCTAAGCATGCTCACTTTCTCTCTCTCTCTCTTGATCCAGAACCTCAGTGCATGGTACCAGGTGCGCTGTGCAATTACCAGGACTTGTAAGTAATAAACAGTATTTTTTTTTTTCTTTTCAAAAGAAGCAGCAGCCACAGCAGCCACATGAACGTTCCACAGGGTCAACAGGTAAACTTCATTTGTGAGGTTATCTGGCTACCCACCAGGAGGCACAGAACTATAACTAGGCTAGTACATTACATTCAGCATATTTCACTGAACGAATTACAAATTTTGTTGTGGACAGTTCTACTTTAAGTGGAGAAGGGAAACTTGCCTAAGTTTCTACTAGTTTAGTGGCTTCTTGTGTTTCATGTCAAAAAAATCTCAAGAGATCATTAGTGTATACATGGCGACACTTCCTTGTATTAGTTTACCTTCTAGTCATTTTGTTTCTCATATTTTTAATCTCATATTGTAAAAACAGTAGTAAGATTGTTCATGTTTACTATTAATACAGAAAGTAATGTTGTAGAGCAATCTTATCAGTGGCAGATTCACTGATGATATCCTTTCTATCTCTTATAGACAGCTGAACATAGCATCCCTCCAAGGGATAAACTTTTGTCATTTACTATTCATCGAGGCCCTAGAAACCTGTCCACTGGAAGATAAATTTCCCTTCATAATTCCTTCAGAATCTGTTGGGGAATTTATATTACTAGTATTTAAGAATTAGGGGACTTAAAATGATAGAATCTCTGGTGATCTTATAGGACTCTTAGAGCTTTTATTTCCACTGTGTTTTATAAGTCAAATAGATTATTGGATAAATATAACTTTAAACAGCTCATGAAAAAGCTGTGCAGCAAAATACATGCACCAAGATTTCAAAGCCTGAAATAAATACGTATAAGCAAGAAAAATAGAACAAGCCAATCTTCTAATCTTCTAATCATGAGCAATTTTTTTCCATTCTTAGTTGGTCAGTCAGTATATTTAAGACACATGCAGAAGTCTTTCCAATTATATCACAGTAAGGCAAAACACATTTTCTGATAAAGGTTACTAGATAACGCATAGTTTCCTAAGATGGAGTTCTAAAATATTCTAGGTCATATCAGTCCAGTTGCTTTACACACCACTAATTGTTTCCATTAAGCTGCTGGCATTTTAGAATCATTGATTAAACAACCTTGGTGCATTAAACAATTATGGCGATATACAACTCTGATATGGATATATTTAATTGCTTCTGGCAAGCTTTAGTTAAAAAATAAGTATACATTTTAAAATACAATGCTGATAAAATTAATGAGCATAATCTTAAACTGGAAGTAAATAAGAAAGGACTGATACTGAAAACTCAACAGAAACAGGAAAAGTAAGTCCCTCATCTTGCCGGAATCTTTGTCACTACCCATCAAAAACAAAAGTGGGAAAGCTTTGATAAGTCCAGTTAGTGCAATGCATGGATCAAAGTGTCAGACTGATAGGATCAAAGTGAACAAAATGAAGTGGTAATGTTGTGCACCAGATTTGAAACCATGGCAATGATGAGAGGTTCTCACAGGATGGAACAGGGAAGCTTTGATTAGTGTACCTTGTTTGTACTGTGAAGGCATCAAAGTGGCAAATGCGCCTGGATCAAATGGGGCAGAATGCAATGGGTAATGGAGCACTCAGAGCTCACTAGAATTTAAGCAGAGATGTTGATGATGTGGTGGAGACCAATGCACACATCCCCATCTGGCAGCTGGGAAGAAGAAAAGAAAGAAAAGTGGGGGGGGATAATTTTAATCGCTTGAAAGCTGGTTGATTAGGGCACAACCAAAGAATCAAACAGCATTTTCAATTATTGCATGGGATGTGAAAACTAAATCATTTTTTAAAACTGGGCAATATTACCAATTGTTTGTTGCTAATTGTGCTTCATGTATTCTTTGTTCATTTTCAATAGTTCCATTATGTCTGTTAATTCATGAAGTAGATTCTCTTTGACTGTATATACATCTAAGTTTATATTTGCTGGGTATAGTTGTCTGTGTTTTATCACTTTAGAGTACACTGCGTGAGTAAGATTCATTTTACAGTCAAATTTCGCTTACTGTGTTTGCAGGGATTTTGCATTCCCTGGGAATCAATTCCATTTAAAAGTTAAGTCGTAAGGCATCTGTCTAACTCACTTGATTAAATTCTTTTTCTCCTCATTCAAAAAGTTACAAGTCACAAGTAGTGTTTGTAAATAAAAAGTAAGCATATTATTGAAATATTGGAATATTTACATAAAATATTCCCTAATATAGCATAGTGATAATGCCTCAGATTAAAAAAATAGAGAAAAATGCTTAACTGTATTAACACTACAATAAAATTAAATATGTTTAGCATTCATATGACTAATTTATTAGTGACAGAGTGCAACTTCCATGTCTGAGGCTGTGTGCTGGCTGCTTTACATTTATTCTCACTTATCCTTACAACATCCCCGTAAGTGGGTATTGCCATGATGGGGGGGGAGATTTTCTGGTGATTTGGGGAAATAACAAATGTATTTTTCAAATAGAAGGGAAATAAACCATTGTGACCAAGAGGGCAGAATTGTATTGCTTGCTTAAAATCTATCCTTTGTTTCTCATCTTCCTTATGGCTGCCTTCTGTCAGGGGAGTAAACTTGACTACATCGAGTTTGGATGTCAAAGTGTGACTTACTTTAGCCAATGGAGTATTAGCAAGCATAGTCCATTTAGGGATAAATGTGCTCTGATTGTCTGGTTTTCACTCTTGCCTTTTTGCCTTTCACTTTGAGAAGGATATGCTCCAGAAAGCCACTGCTTCAAGAGAATGAGCAAATAAAGTAGATCACCCTCTGACACAAAGCCTTCAACTGAGCAAGCCCAGCTAATCTTTAAACTGAGCCTAGCAGAGCCATGACCTACCCACTGAATAATGAGCAACACCAATTTGGTATTAATTGTTACAAAGTGTTGGCAAAGGCTCTCCAAAACATCATTATGACATTTGTATGTTCACATAAAAAGGTCATTGACCAAATATGCACAATTATTTGATTGAATCCAGTATCCTTTCAAGCAGAGGTTGTAGTTGTTACCCAGGTACTATGACTTCTTCCGTTATTATTCTGCCCTCCTCCTGTTTTCTCCAAAAATACTTTGCATGGGCTACTAACTTGTGAAATCTCTGTGGAATGCATTTTGAGATTTGTTCTCACAAGAGCAGCAGGGGGTGGAGAAATCTACTGCTTGTACCTCTTGAGTACTGATACTCACACAGTGATGCTGACTGTAGATCTGTTCTCTCAGGTCTTTAGGAAGTATCTGTTCTCAAAAATCTTATATGTGTTTTTCTCCACTATCATTTCATATCACTTTTGAAGGTAAGTTTGTATTTTATAATAAAACCATCAAATAATTGAGTCTCTAAAATTACTTATATTTCATTGTATTTTCTTCATTGATTACATAAAGTTCAAATGTGGACAGATGAATAAACAGCCAGATTTATGTTTTAAATATGTATTGATATGCTTCTGGAAATGAGGGAAATCTCTACTTATGAAGAAGCTATAGGGTTATGAAACCTTACCCAAAGAATGGTTAAATCCATTGCAATATATTTCTTTATTCATCAATTGAAACTCATACCTTGGGAATATGGAAAAAAAATGGAAAAATTTTAGAAGATTTTTCTCAGCAACGAGCTGATTAGAAGATTTAATAAAAATTAGAAATCTTAGGTATATAAACACTATAGTATAAAACCAAATAGTAGTGAAGAGTGAAATCAGGAAAGAACAAATTCTGTTTATTACTTTGAATACTGTTTTAACCTTAAAACTAGAAATTGAAGGTGATTAAATTAATTTTTAAATTATTAAATTCAAATGTCTCTGCTGAACTATATTTATAATTTGATGAAATGTCCTTTTAAAAAAAGTGACAAACATAAATAATACTTCAATTGACAAATTTATTAGTACAAATTGTTAACCTCCTCCAACTACATTTACTGATATCCTGACTTACACACTTAACTATGCCAGGAAGTGTTCATAAAACCCAACTGCACAATAAATATCTGCAGTTAGTTAAAACTCTTTCAAATAATGAAACCTACAGCTCATAATATTAGGATCATAACATTGGTTAATTTAGTCACTCAATTTTGTACTAATTGTCCTGAACAATGCTAGGCATTCTGTCAGTAAAAAAACAGCTCATTTTACAGAAATCTGAATATGGCATAAATGAAATTAGATTCTCTAAGCCCAAATGAACTATATTCTCTAAACCCAAATTACTAAGTGACTAAAAAATTAACGTACAACCTGCCCTCGATATTAGAAGGTTAACTCTTGATTAAAATTAAAAATATTTATCAGAAAGATTAAAAATCAAAATCCAGGACATTAGATTTATCCTCAGATATAAGAGGAAATTTTAGAGTATATGAAAAAAAAAAGAGTGCTCTTGTTTTTTTCTTGCCTATACTAGAGTATTTAGACATGTGCCAATATTCTACATACTTTAACTTTGGTGCTATAACTATGACTTTGAATGCAAGTATTTCCAATAAAATATACTTCAAAACATACATAACAGATAATTAGTAAAATTTTAATGAAACCTAAAATATTCTTAATACTTTCTGTTTATGTTGGAAAAGATAACCTTGTGATATAAAAAAAAAAAATTGTTTACCATGACTCATGATAAGCAAAGGTAGGAATCCAGGAAAAAAAAAAACAACAACCTTTTTTTTCCTATTTATATTCTTGTTATTTCTTACCATGTAAAAGCAACATTTAAGCCATGGTATTTAATTTACTTGAGGAGGCTAATATTCTACTTTTTAAAATCACTGAATAAACTTATTTTATAAAAACGTTATTATAGTTGGTTTGGTTAAAACTACTGAAGTGAATGTTATAAGATATAAAGTTGATATATATTATTTTAACTTTAGTATTAGATGTGTAATTTTTAAACTACCAGATATATATAAAAATTGGATAATATACATTCAGTTAATTTCTACACCCATTCCTTCATTCATTTGTTCATTTCCCTCTCATCAGTGTCTTATCCAGTGCCTATAATGAGATGCACAGTTGTGAAAGGAAAAGAGCATCTATACAAAGATAGATGCTTTATATTTGAACCTCCGTTTGATCATCTGTAAACATGGGAAATATGAGAGCTTGCTCTTTGGTTTTAAGATGACATGAGTTACATCAAAACTTAGCAGAGTGCAAAGCATGTGGTAGGCATCTGTGGAAATTGAGTAACTATTATTCATTATTATTTGTCTGTACAAAGCCCCATTATTTGCTCTGGCCTCATGGGTTTGCTTTTACAAGAGTGCTGTGTGTAGAAAATGGCTTAAAGTTGGCCGCCTAGATTCCTATGGGAATATAATTAAATCCATAGGCATTGAGCTTGGTTGAACTAGTCACAGAAACCTAAATTAAAGGAACTACTATTATTCAGAAAAACACATTATTTGCGGTGGAAGCTGTTAAAACCCTTTGATATTCTAAGGCCCTTTATCTCAGACTATTCAGATAAGGATTGAGATCATGAGTTTTACATGTGGAGACTGTAGGTTATTTATATCCACCATATTCACTGCCTCAGAGTAACACCTTAAATTAAGACAGTGATGGTAAATTATATCTCAATAAAACTGGAAAAATACTTAAAGATATCCATAGAAAGGACAAAAGGGAAGGAGGAAGAGGAGGGGAGAAGAGAAGACAAGACTTGTGTAGCTTCACATGTGATAGGGAATAGTAAAGCCTGCTCCATACGTTCAGCTCCATATATACAAGGCTGTCTGACAGTGCTTCAATTCAACAAATACTTAAACCATAAGGAATTACATGTCTGTGAGTTGTCTACAGTCTTGCTACTTAAATGGTACCACTTAAAGGCCTGAAATTAGCTTCTTCTTCATCTATGTGTGATGACAAATAGAAACCAGGTAGTCACGACACTAGAAGAAATTAAATCTGCTTTGAAATTTATAATGAAAATATTTTAGACAGCAGAGAGCTTTCTTTTCTTATTAATCTTTAAAACTGATCAGTATCTATGTCTATTAAATGATTCTTATCATATCTCTTTAAAATATCAGTCCTGTGTTTTATGCTGATGGTGGTTCAATCACCTGGGCCAGGCAATCATCTTGCTTTATGTCTGCTGTAGCTTTAAAGTGTGGAAAGGTTCTGGTATTATTTGTGGAATAGGCCGTTTGTTGGAATGAATATCAAACGTTGCTTTTACAGGATCAATTTTCTTTATAATTGCTACTGGCATTAACAGTCATCTCTGAAACTGCTCCTAGAAACCTGGCTGATGGATTGATATGCAGAATAATCAAAAGAGCTACTGGAGATAATGACATTTCTTTATAGGGAATTGCTTAAGGAAGATTTTCCCTTTTAGCAAGATGACTACCGCATATGGCTAGAAAGTTGAGAAAGGGCTTTCCTTTCCTTTTCGGCCTAAGGCAAAACTGTAAGCTCAAACAGGGTTTGTCCTTTGTAAAATGTTTGCTTTCTTCAGCAATTCTTAGATTAATGGGCATAACAAGAACGGGATTCTATTGTGTAAAACAGCAGGTCAGCATTTGCTCATGTTCTGACTGCTCCTGAAAAATCAGATGTTCTTGCAAACAACAGTTAAAACATTTTCTTTTACTAAGTACACTAGTTAGCATTTTACAAGGCTGATGAGAAGTAACAGGATTAGAAATTTCTCCTTTTTGTGTGCACTGCCCTCAATTCCTTTTCACACGTTCATTGGAGTGCAATATGGCAGTAAATATAATTCATGTTCTTTTTACTAGACAAAGTGAACTTAAATGAACCACAACTTTATCTTTTTTCCCGCACTATTGGCATTGTCTTTTTCAGCCATTTCATTTAGTTCTTAGGTCGAATTTGATGAAGAAATGTGTTAAGAAAACTATAAATCACTCAAATAGCAAACACCAAAAGTTTTCCAAGGTGCCTGCTGGTTAGTGTTCCTTCCTACCTCTTCCAGATGCAACTTTGTTCTCTTCATTTCCTCTTACTTATATCTTTTCAGTGACCTTTCCCTGGGTTATCCCCAACATCCATGCTATTTTTATTTCTCTTTTTACCTTTCCACAAGCAGAATCAGGGTTTAAGATGGTAAAAATGATGTTGGTTTGAGGGGAAAAACAATAACTAAACGCTATAGCTCAATACTACTGTCCGTTTTATCCCAATTCCTCTTCTTTCCTACAAACACACACACACACACACACAGTCATACTCTCACACACAAGACCCCAACTAGTCTTCTAGAATGACGCTATCCAGTAAAAATATAATACAAGACACAAAGGTAAGCCATGTATCTAATTTTAACATTTCTAGTAGACATATTAAAAGCAATAAAAAAGGAGCGCCTGAGCAGATGACTTACATAAGTAAAACTTAAAAAAAAAGAAACATAAAATTAATTTTAAAAGATATATTATTTAAACCAAGAGATTTAAAATATTACCATTTCAATTTGTAATTGATATATAAAAATTAGTGGGATTTTTGTGATTAATGTGATTCTTTTTTCTGTCTGGAGTCTTCAAAATCCAGTTGCACTTTACACTTGAATAAGTAAGACACTTATGCAGGAAGGGCAGCCTTGGCAGTACGGATTTTGCCAGAGGTTTCTAGAGACCAGCCTCCCTTGGCCCTGCCCATTTCCTGAGTCACCTGTCCAGTACACATATAAATTCTACTAACTACCCACTACCTATCTAAAAAGTTATTTTTCTACTTGTGTTTTTGGTTGTTTTGTTTTGTTTTGTTTTTTTGGGGTTCTTTTTACAGGTGTTTTGCCACCAGAGGCCCTGATTGATATGAACTCACATCTCTTTCAAGGGCTCCTTTTCCTCTGCATACATTTAAACCATCCTTAATAAGTGAAATCATTATTAGTTTGTTCTAAATAAATTGCAGTCACTCATGCTTATCAAATTAACAGCCTAATTAACTAGATATACTGCTGTATATATAATATATGGATTGAGCCAAAATGGAATGTTAATGCTCTATCTTTAACCTTTCTCTTCATTTCCCTCTTAAGCAGATTTCTTTTGATACTATCATATAAGTGCTACTCTTTCCTACTCTCTTCTCTTTTTCATACTTACTTTGCATGATGGCAAAAAGCATATTTAATCTCCTTTTTCCAAGATATTCTTTATACAATATTAGGCTTTCTCTGCTAAGTAAGAAGCTATTTTCGGATACTCCTTGTCTAAAGTTCTTCAAAGCCAATATCCTTCTGGCCCCTATAAATTTTGTAATATCCAAATTCCTCAAATTGAGTTCTAAGGCTTTTCCAATTTTAGACCTTTTATCTTTATATCCAGAATCATTTCTAGGTGCTCCTCATTTCAAAAATGACATTCATATAAGCTTTTGTGACACATTTTGTCATAAAACAAGACAAATATCTCACACTCTTACTAAACATTTCACTTAAAAACTTCCACAATACCTTTATTGCAATGTTCCTTCATTAATTACATCATATTGTAATTCTTTATTCATTTTAATGTCTTCTTCTTGTATACTCTAAAATTTTTAGAAAACAGGTTCAATGAATATTTATTGGATAAATTGAAAAATAAATAGGCAAGTCAGCAAGAAAACCCATTTAATAAAGATGTACATATTTGTTTTTAATTTAACTATTATTGATGACAATTGTTCCACTTTGCAGTACTTGTTGGAGAAAAAACACTTGTACTCTGAAATTGGACTTGAGTCTGAATAATTGTTATACCACTTAGGAGTCCTATGACTTCAGGAAAGTTATATAACTTATCTGAGGTGGAATTCCTTCATCTCTATAATGGAGATAAAATGTCTGTTAAAGACACTATACAGATTAAAGGAAATTTTAAGAAACAAATGTATTAAATGCTCAATGTAGCAAATACCTTTTAGTAAGCACTCATTGAATTTCAGTCATTATTTCTGATTTGTTTAAAATACTTAATATTTTGATTATTCGATAAATCTTATGCCTACTGCACACAAAGCAATAATTGTGAGCACTTTTAAGACCTAACCTAGTAGTTAAACTTTCAGAAAAAACAAAATTTAAAAATCAAAAGAGATAAGCTATCTCTTACTTATAGTACTTTCGTATCCAAATGTGGTATGTGTGTGTGTGTGTTTGTGTGTGTAAAGAATAAAAACTATTTCTATTTTCAAAATTTAATGAGGTTGATGTTTCTTTATATCATTTTTTACTAGAAACAATAAGGCACAATTTGCTCACTTGCAATAAATGTATTTAGATCTTCTCAATAATTCTTTTCACTAAGGCATCCAGTATCCTTGTTGAAAAATCTTCCTGGTATGCTTATGGGTATCTCTGTCTAATATAATGAACTCACTTTTCTCTCTCACTATTGAGTTCTGCTCCCCTTTGTCTACTTGAATGGGTAGGTCTTAAGTGTGTCTCCAGGAGCACTTACCTGAATAAAGAATAAAAATCTATCCTTACAGGACCTTTGATCTTAATGGTATTTTCTGGGGCAATAAGAATCACACTGTATTTCCTAGATTTAGGTAGATTTTCAAAACTTTGTATGAGTGTATGTTCATTTAGATGCCAATTGGTAATGGGTACAAGAAAATAATTTGTTTCCATTCTTAATTTCCAGACTTCATTGATAGATCTCTCTGCATTCTTAATGTGATTAAAGCAAACAAACAGAAAGTGTTGCTTAATATTCTAATATGGTGTTTCCCTTGTGGGACACAGAGGTCCTGTCCTGAATGAATTCCCTTAATTCATTAAGATTTTACTCATTTCAAAGGTATGCTGTCTATTATTCATGCACAAATAAATTCACAATATTTTTTCCAATTATCGATTTAGTACTTTTTTTAGTATTAAGTATTTAGTATTTAGTATTAAGTATTTATTATTAAGATCACTCTGAGTTGTTATTATATTATCTTGGCTTCTCCATGACATTTGGTCTAGAAAGCAGTCACAAGTTTAAATATAATCTTATATTGGATTTACCTGAAAATATTTGGAAATACATGGCTTCAAAAGGATAAATTTTCAGTAATCCTCTTATTTCCATAATATAGAATCACACATGGGAAACGATTAAAGATGTTTAATTTAAAAAAAATAGAGAACACCTGGCAATTCACAGACCTGTACCCCTGGGGATAAAAATGTATTATATGTTTATAAAAAATAAAATTAAAAAAAAAAAAATAGAGAACAGGTTGGTAATTTAATGGTAAATGTGCCTGATTACAGAAAGTTAATTATGTCAAAATATCCATTCCTTAAAGGTGTTATGTGTATTTTAACATTATCATATATTACATCTTTAGTTCTTATAAATTTTATGAAATGCATTGATTTTTATGTCATTTCAAGAAGTAGTCCCTATGAGGTGACATTGCTGAAAAGTAATGTCATAGAACTAACCAAATGCATTTGCCAGGTATTGGCATTTTGACTGAAGGTAGCACCTTCTGTGACAGTACTAATGGGACTCATGAAAAACAAAAACCTGAGTTCATTTAAGCTGAGGAATATTCCGTAGGTAGGATGAAAGAGAGAAAAAAAAAACCATTACATTCATGGACTTCTGAACATATTATGACATAAAATAATTGCATTTCTTGGAACAGAGTCACTTTAGTTTTATCCATTACCTATAAACCCAAAGTCTACTGCTTCTTAGCATTTTGTCATAAAGTTAACTTATAGAGTTGACCTTGAAACTGAAATATAAGAACTGTAGGTACAAAAACTCAGTTTCTCAGCAACTTTTAAATTGAAGAGTCACATTGATCCTATTATTATTAATACTCTTATATTGCACACTAAAAATCATAAGTAACACTACATAATTTAGAATCATATTTTTATTGAGAAATATGTGAAAAGATTACTTAATTAAAAAACAAACAATGATTTATTGTCTTCCAGCTTAAGACACAGGGGCCTTAAATTTTTCCAGGCCAATATTTTTTTCTCTTGTTTTTTCAAATTAAAGACTGTTAAAGCCCATTCACTCACAAAGCCAACATTTATTAGCTAATTAAAAGTGCTTGGTGGAGATAGAATAGTGAGCAAATAAAGACTCTCCTTTTTTCAGTAATTATTACTTTCAGTGCCAAAAACTCATACTAAATAAATGTTATAATAAAAATATGTTCACTAACAGAATTCATAGTAGGGCACAAAAATGACACTATAGAAGTATAAAACAGAAGATCAAGATCTAAGTTTACCCTGAGAAGTCACTTCTATACCAAAATGCATACACGTTAACAATGTAAATGGGGTACAAAATGAAACAAACATCAAGAATAGCAAATGTAAGGACCTGTGACCCAAGAGGTCAGTTGGGATGGCATACTAATTACAAAGCTGGGAGTAATGGGAGGTATAGCTGGAGAAAAAGCCAGAGACTAGACCATGCAATGGCAAACCAACCATGTTAAAACTGCATATTTTATCCAGAGAGAAATGGGAAACTGAAATACTTGTCTTTTTTTTTTTTTTTTTTTCCTGTCTGTCTCTTTCTCTAAGATTTTATTCATTCGAGAGAGAAAGAAATATCAAGAAAGAGCACAGGTGGGAGGGGCAAGTGGCGGGGGGAGAGAGACAGATCCAGAGAATCAGGCTCCCCACTGAGCAGGGAGCCCAATGCAGGGCCTGATCCTAGAACCCTGGGATCATGACCTGATCTAAAGGCAGCAACTTAACCGATCGAACCACCCAGACACCCTTCTCCTTCTTTTCACTTTTTTTTTTTTGGTAATGAGGGTTTGACACAGTAAATTTAAATTTTGAAAACATCATTTTGATTGCAGTGTAGAGAAGTACAGGAGAGGAAGTTAAGAGGAGACCCATCATTTCCCTGTTTTTCACAGATTTATCTATTTTTATTTGTATTACTGTTTTCCTGGAATGTTTTCTTTCTAAATGTTCTAGAAATAAAATGTATTATTGATAATATTTATCTTTGTATAGTCTTCTGATGCTCGACCTGGTGAGCACATATGAATCTCTTATCTTACTGCCAGTATGTAAGAATCAGATAGGTCTGTGGGATGTTACTGATCCCAAGTTACCAAAGTCTGTAGATTCTACATAAGGTTATCAGATGTTTATATGTATAATACTTCAGAGTTGAGAGTTAAGGTCCTATCTGCAGATTTTACTGTCCCAATATTCACCTATCACAATACGGTTTGTCATGAGAGATGGATTATTCTGCTGAGAAATAGCAAGTACTAAGCCTTTTAAAATGTTTATCAAAATATATTCATCAAAACTGGGCTTGTGCCACTACATCTCCTGCTCCTCTCCCCCAATGGGGGAGTCACTTTGGTCTTGCCCATTTTACATTCTTACAGTGATATCAAGGAGACTAAAAGTACTAAGAAGGCATATCACTTTTGGAAAATGATTGACTCTACCTTCCTAAATATCAACGAGACAAATAACCATTCCTTCTTTTTCTCTAAAAAATAAAGTTCTGGGGCACCTGGATGGCTCAGTGGGTTAAGCCTCTGCCTTCGGCTCAGGTTGTGATCTCAGGATCCTGGGATGGAGCCCCACATCAGACTCTCTGCTCAGCAGGGAGCCTGCTTCCCCCCCACCCTGCCTGCCTCTCTGCCTACTTGTGATCTCTCTCAGTCAAATAAATAAATAAAAATCTTTTAAAAATATATAAAAAAATAAAAAATGACCGAATCATATGTTTGTGTGCACTCGTGTATTTAACTACAGATTTATTATGTAGAAAGTTACTAATTATTAATATAAACAAGAATAGATAAAATATTAAAGATAACTGAAACCATAAGAAGATTGAAAATAGATATCTGATTCTATTGACATTTTATAAAACAATCCAAATAATTTTGTTAAAAAGTAAGTAAAAGAAAAGTTTGGTATAGAATAGTTAGCAAAGTAGGAAGAGGATAGGAGTGACTATCAAAAAAAAAAAAAAAAAGGTACAATGAAATAAATTTCATGGAAAGGGAGATTATTTTGTTTACTTGTATACCAAATCATAGAAAGGAGAGAGATGAAAGAGAGAGAGAGAATGCAGTTTTTAAAAATATTTCTGTTTTAGAAAATAGACATTAGATCCATTCATGAGCATGGGCAATTTGTCCTTCCAGATAACTCAAAGACAGAATGAAATCATTTCAGTCAGTCTCTAGAAGGATACACCATCTATTGTGTTTCAATAAACACAAACTCTCCTTTCATTAGGATAAAGAGCTCTTATGTTGTTAAGGACTGGGGCTTATTCTTTCCTTTAGAACTATTTTATTGTGGCATGTTGGGTCTTGGATTTGGGATCCAAAAGAAGTTAAAATGGATAAAGAACCTGTTTTTATGAAACTTGGAGAATACTAATAACAGGAATAGAAATAAAATTACAACTATGATAAGTTCCATAAAAAGAAGTACATAACAAATAAAAAAATTTTCTTTTATGAGAAAATTAGACAAAGTATTGATAAGGAAGCATAGATTGAGCTGGCATGTGAAAGATGCCAGAGGTCAGATCATTTAAATACACATAACAGTATATATAAATATCCTTGGAAAGGAAAAAGGATCATAGCACATGGATTAAGAAAATGTTCTAGTGTCCCTAGACCTGAAATAGCTAAAAGGAGATTAGGCTAAATGGAATATAGGGAATAGAAGAAATTTCATCCAACCCTTATTGTAGTTGTCTTTTCTCTTTCCAATAGATAATCAGTCTCCAGCATATAAATAAAAACAATTAGATGAAAAGTTATTGAGTAAGGACATAGGTAGGGGGTTTTATCAGGAAAGAAAATAAAAAGGTAGAAGAAAAAGGTCTTAATAAACGAGGTTTAGATGTTGGGCCCCATCTTTAGGAATTCTTGCCTAAAGAGCAACAGCCAGTGGCCTAGAAGACTCCCTGAGACCATTTCAAGTGACTGGCCTGTCAGAACCCAGCACAGCGGCCCTCATACAATTTATTATGGCAGCTTCTCTATGGGATTAAAGAAACATAAAAATAATAATAACAACAACTTTCCCTCAAGATTTTACAACCAAATTTCCACCTAATTTGGGATGGCATTAACATGGTAAGATTTTGTGTCTTAGTATTCCATATTACTTGATCATCTTATAAGAAAACCTTCCTTCCATACTCAAGTTACTCAAAATCATTAACACAGGATAAGGAGAAACCCTTATGTCTGGAATTGGAAGACAAATTAAGGTGCATTACTTCCAGTACTATGTTGAATAGCAGTGGAGATAGTGGACATCACCCGCCCCCACCACCCATGTTCCTGACCTTAGGGGAAAAGCTCTCATTTTTTCCCCATTGAAAATGATATTCACTGTGGGTTTTTCACAGATAACTTTTATGATATTGAGGTATATTCCATCTATCCCTACACTGTGAAGAGCTTTAATCAAGAAAGGATGCTGTACTTTGTCAAATGCTTTTTCTGCATCTGTTGGAAGTATCATATGGTTCTTGTTCTTTCTTTAATTAATGTAGTGTATGATATTGTTTAATTTGTGGATGTTGAACCAACCTTGCAACTCAGAAATAAATCTCACTTGGTCATGGTGAATAATCTTTTTAATGTAACTGTTGTATCCTATTAGCTAATATTTTGGTGAGAATTTTTGCATCCATGTTCATCAGGAATATTGATCTGTAATTCTCTTTTTTGATGGGGTCTTTTTTCTGGTTTTGGGATCAAGGTAATGCTGGCCTCATAAAATTAGTTTGGAAGTTTTCCACCCATTTCTATTTTTTGGAAGAGTTTCAGACAAAGTAAGTATTAATTTTTCTTTAAATGTTTGGTATAAATCCCCTGGGAATCCATCTGGTCCTAGGCTCCAGTTTGCTGGGAGATTTTTGATTACTGCTTCAATTTCCTTGCTGGTTATGGGTCTATTCAGGTTTTCTATTTCTTCATGGTTCAGTTATGGTAGTTTATAATCTCCAGAAATGCATCCATTATTTCCAGATTGTCTAATTTGTTGGCATAATTGTTGGTATAGTTGTTCATAATATGTTTTTATAATTGTTTGTATTTCTTTGGTGTTGGCTGTGATCTCTCCTTTTTCATTCATGATTTTATTTATTTGGGTCCTTTCATGAATAGGCATTTCTGCAAAGAAGACATCCAAATGGCCAACAGGCACATGAAAAAGTGCTCAACATCACTTGACATCAGGGAAATAGAAATCAAAACCTCAATGAGATACCACACTTCGCAGCAGTCAAATGGCTAAAATTAACAAGTAAGGAAATGACAGGTGTTGCCAAGGATGTGGAGAAAGGGGAACTCTCCTATACTACTGGTGGGAATGCAAGCTGGTGCAGCCACTCTGGAAAATAGTATGGAGGTTCCTGAAAAAGTTGAAAATAGAGCTACCCTATGACCCAGCAATTGCACTACTACATATTTACCCCAAAGATACAAATGTAGTGATCTGAAGGGGCACATGTACCCCAGTGTTTATAGCAGCAAGGTCTACAGTAGCCAAACTGTGGAAAGAACCTAGAAGTCCATCGGCAGATGAATGGATAAAGAAATGGGGTGTGTGTGTGTGTGTGTGTGTGTGTGTATTCCATTGTGTGTGTGTATGTGTGTATGTGTGTATATATATATAATATATTATATACATTATATATTATATACATTATATTATACACATATTATTATATAATGTATGCATGTATTATATGTATATATTATATAATGTATGTGTGTATTATATAATGTATATAATATACATTATAAAATGTATATATTATGCAGCCATCAAAAATGAAATCTTGCCATTTGCAGTGACAGGGATGGAACTAGAGGGTATTATGCTAAGCGAAATAAATCAATCAGAGAAAGACAATGATTATAATCAGGCTGATATGTGAATTTGAAAAACAAGGCAGAGGATTATGGGGGAAGAGAGGAAAATATGAAACAGGAAAAAACCAGAGAGGGAGACAAGCAGTAAGATACTCTTAACCTCAGGAAACAAACTGAAGGTTGCTGGAATGGAGGGATGGAGGGAGGTGGGATGGATGGAATGGCTGGGTAATAGACACTGGAAGGGTGTGACCTGTGAATTGTGTCAGACTGATGAATCACAGACCTATAAATAATACATTATACATTAATTTTTTTAAAATTAAAGTGAATTAAAAGATCCAAATTAGGGACAGTGGGGAAAAGACAATGCTCTTAAGATAATATTAGCTATGCTTATTTATTGTGCATTCCAAGTTACACATTGTGATACAACTTGTACATATCCTAATTTTACTTTCTTCCCATTTAAATACCACTACTATGTTCAGAATACTAAAGGTTATGAAATTTTATCAAAACAATTTAGCTATGTGTATTTTTCAAACCCACATCTTTGTTTATACCGAACAACAGTGTAGAGTGATAAAGGTAGATTGAGCTACATGATGTCTGAAGGATGTCATGGAATATGACAAGTGGATGTTTTGGCAAGGTTGATATTCATAGCATGGTGGGAAATAAAGTCAAGTGCAGGAGGAGGAGGAGTCAAAGAAAGGTGAGAAAGTGGAAAGTAAAGGTTTATACATAGGAAAGTTTATAGCAAGGAAAATTGTAGAGACTGAGGTCAAGACAAAGGAAATTAGTTTATCCTGAGGAAACTGAGTGATGAATTTTAGGAGGAAGGGAAAGAAGTAACAACAAAAAATAAATTGAAGAATACAGAGATAGAAAATATAACTAATGTCAGAATTTTTCAGAGATGGCAGGCAGTGATATGATTGATAATGTGTCTGTGGAGTGTTTTGTCTTAGAAAGAAGAATGGGTAAATCTTTGATGCAGAAGGGAGTACAGTAAGACCAGTTAAAAAAAATACAAACAAATAACTGCAAAAGCAATTATTTTCCTTCATAACAACACAAACATTCCATAGTCTGGAATCCAAGCTCTCTATTAATTGGTACTAAATCGCCCTTCCCTCTCATCATTTCAAAAACCAATTCTTTATACAGGCTAAATCACTGTATTCATTGTAATCATCATCTGAATCCAAGTCCTGTTCTTCCATTTCAATGTCTCATCCAAGTGATCCTCTTAGCACAGATGTCCCTCCCTTCCCATCAGAGCCACTCTCATCTATTACTGTCCAGTGCAAATCTACCTCCTCTGTGAAGCTGCCCTAAAAGCACATTTTAAAATTATTTGGCATTCCTTTTAAGAAGGGACTGCATGTACAAGTATTAATCATTTATCTTAATACTTTTGGATATTATTTATTGCATTCTATGTAGATAGAGTTATATCTATATTTCTAGTTCTATATAGAGTTATATTTGGGGTTATATCTATCTATCTATGTATCTTTCTAGTTAATGGGCTGACTTATGTCCCTCATAATTCATATTTTGAAGTTTTAAAATCAGTATCTCAGAATGTGATGGTATTCAGAAATAAGGTCCTTAAAGAGGTAATTATGTTCTGGGCTCAGAATGACTTATTGGACGGGGCTTGGCTTCTAGGAGGCACCCAGGATTTTGGGAGCTCCAAACTGGAGTCGCCCCTCAGAGATGTCCCTAAGGCCTAGGGATGGGAATGTGGTCTCACTGCCTCCAAGAAGGCTGGTGAGGCCGCTGTGGTTCCTGTGCAGGTGACCGTGCACCAGAGCACCTTCCTGTGCAGGTGACAGTGCGCCAGAGCAGAGGACAGCTTCCGTTTCTTCCAGTCGCTTATAGCCATGTGGCGCTTAGCCTGGCTGTGGTCTGGGTGTGTAAGATTTGCTGTGACCAGGTGTAGAATAAACGGGCACTACCATGAAAAAAAAAAAAAAAGAGGTAATTATGTTAAAATATGGTCCTGAGATTGGGCTTAATCTAGTATGACTAGTGTTCTTATAGGAAGAAGAAATTGGGAGATAGACACACACACAGGGAAGATCATGTAAAGACGAAGAGAAGATGGCATGTATGAAATGAGGTGAGAGTCATCAGAGGAAATAAACATGGCTGTCACCTTGATCTTAGACTTCTAGTTTTCAGAATTGTGAGGAAAAAAAATTGTTTATGCCATAGTCTGTGGTATTTATTATGACATCCTAGTAAACTAACTGTAATATTATATGTTATACAGAAATATAATCTCAACAATTAAATTATATCCTTCTTGTATTTTTATATATCACCCTTAATGTTTCCCACAGTGTCTTTTATATAAAGTTGTAGTACAATGTAGTGGTTAAAAAAGTTCAGATTATGGAGTAAAACAGACTTGAGTTTTAGTAGATTCCACATAAAAACTGTATGAACTTCCACATAATATTTAACTCTTTGTATCCTAATTCTTTTATCTGTGTTATAAGGATAATAAGGGTCTCTTCCTCATAAGGATATTATGATTATTAGATGAGGATGTTTATATAGAATATTATATATACGAGGTCTATAGCAATTGTTAGCTAGTACTACTTAGTTCTTGATGAATATTATTTTTGAATTTTATAAATTATTTAATATGACCTAACTCATTTTTAATAAAGTCACTACTATATTTTAACTATTAAATATTTTTTCAATATTTTATTTCTTAAATTACATATTTTTAGATTATAATTTTAACATTGGATATTATTTCTTACTAGACAGATTTCTGTTGAAAAGCTCATATGTATGATTTTCTTGATAATCAACATTTATAATAAAATAATTTAAATGACTATACTACTAGTAGCTTAAAATGAACACTCAACCATTTATAATGTAGAGTGAGTTTATACATTGACTATATGTTTCTCACATTAAAAACAGTTGTCATACGGGATGAAGCACACTAAAAATCCATTTCCAAAAATTTTCTGAGTTCAATAAGGATAAACAGTGATTCCAAACTGAATACTAAGCAGGTATCCTACAATATAAGGGAGCACAAAGTTACATTTCAGTGGCTAAGTTTCTGCCACATTCCTGAACCATGAAACTTCTTTGTGCACCCAGAAGGGCAACAAAATATAAAGCTTAGATCCTATACACTGTGCTGAATATAGTAAGAAACCCAATTAACTTAGAAGACAAATGTCCTCATCTCATAGAGTTGAAGAGTTAATTTTTTTTCTTTTTTTCAAAAACATCTAGGGAGGGATGCCTGGGTGGCTCAGTCAGTTAAGCATCTGCTTTTGGCTCAGGTTATGATCTCAGGGTCCTGGAATCAAGTACTGCATCAAGCTTCTTCTTCAGTGGGGAGCCTGCTTCCCTTTCTGTTTGCCTTTCTCTGTACTTGTGGTCTCTCTCTGACAAATAAATAAATAAAATCTTAAAAAAAAAAAAAATCTAGGGGCGCCTGGGTGGCACAGTTGGTTAAACGTTAGACTCTTGGTTTCATTTCAGGTCATGGTCTCAGGGTCGAGATGGAGCCTGAGGGGCTATGCTCCACATGGGGCTATGCTCTCAGCACTGAGTCTGCTTGAGATTCTCCCTCTCTCTCTGGCCCTACAACAGAAACAAATTTAGCCCCAGATTAAAAAAAAAAATCCCCTCAGAAAAAGGGACAAAGAATACAATCAGTACATAATTAGAAGCCATAAGCATACAAAAACGACACAAGGCAGGTGAATTGAAAGTAGCAGAGAAAATAACCAGTGAAAAATACCTAAAGAGAAGATTTCAGAAGGCAAAATTTGCAGAAAAAAAAAAATATTTGAAAAGCATGGCTAATTTAAAGAAATAAAAATGTGGAAGCATAAACATGGAACTAAAGATGATAAGGAAGAAACTGTGAAATTTTATAATAAACCACAAGAAAAAAAAAAAAAGCTAGAAATGAATAGACTCCACACTGAACATGGCGCTTGAATGCACAACCTTGAGACTGAGTCGCATGCTCTACTGACTGAGCCAGCCGGGCAAACCTGAAAAATACAATTGTTGAAAAATTTAAAACAAGTAAAAATATCAATAGCTTGACAGTAGAGAATATTAGTAACCTGAAAATTATTTCTGAAGGAATTTTCTAAAATATAGCACAAAAAGACAAAAAGTTGAAAGGGGTGTGTGTGTGTGTGTGTGTGTGTGTGTGTGTGTGTGTATAAATAAATAAATAAATACAAAGAAATAATAATTACCCAACAACAAATGTCTCAGGTCAGGGAGGGAGAGGGAGTTCACACATAACCTATAACATACAGTTTTAACTAGAATATTTTATTAGTAATATAAATAACTTGAATTTTGTTTACAAATACATTTTTCCTTGGATTTCAAAACTAAATGTAAAATGCTTACTTTTAATTTTTAATAGCAATATTTTAAAACATAGGAAAACTGGAAATACATTTAAAGTAATTACAAGCTTTGACAAGTACTGAAACACAATCTCTACAAATCTACTGATCACAGACTAAGAAACTTGTCTTGCATTTGAAATTGAAAAGCATCTGCATTAAATATAAAACTATTCTTCATGGAATTAAAGTTTGTAAGGATTAATTGAATTTAGATTCAAAGCAAGTAGAAATCTGAACAGTATGAATTCAAAGCAAGTAGAAATCTGAACAGAAATATGAAGAGTATTTTTCAAAAATAAAATTTGGCTTTCTGAGAAAGAGCCCACATATGTAGATATGCAACTATTTAATGGAAATTTTGTATTCTTTTGGTAAAAGAAAGGTAGCTTTGTTCAATTATGTCCAACTGAATAGACATTTGAATATAGCACATTGTGTGAAGCAGTGAACATATAAGCATAAAGCTCAGAAATTTTTCTTTCAGGAACTATCTTAGATTTAATATTTTAGTTAGCATATTCATTTATATTATCTTATATTAAAAATATAAACTGATATATAAAGTGAAAATTAGGGAACTTACATTATGTATATATTGTCACATAGTTGGGAAGTGAATTAGAATCTAGGCAGTCCAAGAGACCAAGAAAGTATCTTAGAATCTTTACATTAAAAACCTATATGAGTAAGCAATATTTCTATATAGGTCTTGATGTAGAGTTAAAATTACTAGAAAGTTTGTGGATACTAAAATGAATGGTTTATATTAATAGTAAGAATCCTCTTACATTCTATTACACAGTTTAAAAATAAATAATAAATAAACAGCTGACCCCAAACACTCTAAATAAGACTCTACATACTAAGATATGTATATTTAAGAATGACCATCTATATAACGTATATATATGAATGACCAGATATAAAATGGTACATGCAAAAATTTTCTTCCTCTTTAAGAAACTGGTAAGAGTCTGAAATCAGTATTGCAAGAGAAAATGTCTATACTGGTCTGCTCTGCATTTTTTTATCATCCTATATTCCAAGTGCTGTACAAATTTCATTTTTTAAAATTTTATTTATTTATTTGACAGACAGAGATCACAAGTAGGCAGAGAGGCAGGCAGAGAGAGAGAGAAGGGGAAGCAGGCTCCCCGCTGAGCAGAGAGCCTGACGCGGGGCTCGATCCCAGAACCCCAGGACCATGACCTGAGCTGAAGGCAGAGGCTTTAACCCACTGAGCCACCCAGGTGCCCCCAAATTTCACTTTTAATGCTGTTCTTCATTCACAACATATAAACTAAACTTGACTACATCTTCTCATGTCACTTCTATTTTCTGCAAAATCATTTTAGTCTTTTCATGTATCTGAAATGCTAACACATTTCAATTTTTTTTTCTTTTTTTTTTTCAGAGAAAGAGAGAGATCACAAGTAGGCAGAGAAGCTGAAGCAGGCGGCGGGGCGGGGGGGGGGGGGAGAAGCAGGCTCCCTGCTGTGCAGAGAGCCCGATGTGAGGCTCGATTCCAGGACCCTGAGATCACGACCTGAGCTGAAGGCAGAGGCTTAACACACTGAGCCACCCAGGTGCCCTAACACATTTCAATCTTTATCATTCTTTGCAGAGAAGGTTTCTATCATCAAACACTAAAAATAGTTTTTGACTGTTTTACTTATTATCCTACAATAATTTCCTTCTGACTGCTTTGCCCTGAATCCTTGTTTATTTACATATGTATCAATATTTGTCATGCCAGATAATCTAGTAGTTAGAATAAATTCAGACTACCAGCAAGGCCAGATAGTATGTCTGCATGCACATACATATGTACACACACCCATTTTTTAAGTAAATTACCTATATAGTGTTCACAGAATCTGAAAATATAGATAACATTTTTTAACAGTTCAGACCATAATTCTTGATGATATTATATATAATGGCCTATATTTCTGACTTTTTGGAACCTCTCTGTACACACACACATGCACACAGACTTTACACACACAATCATGAAAGTTTTTGCCTTGAGATAAATCAGAATGCTGTTGAAACTTCCTAAAGTTAATGACATATACATATAAGTTATATATGTGAAGGTATTCCAAATTTTTTAGTGCAAGAAAATCATTGTTTCAGATTGAACAGAAAAATAAATCCACCTTTGCTCTATGAACATGAGAGCCATTTTTTTTTTCATTTAACTTCATTAGGCATATAACCCACCTGAACACTGTACCCACAATGAAATGTAGACCACGGACGCATAGGGAGCACAGGGAAGAATACACCTTTCAGAAAAAGGCAGGGGAACAGAAGGCTTCAGATAAGAGATGACATGTAAGTTGGATTTTGAAAGATGAGTAAGACACGGACAAGCCTACAAGAGGAACATTTTAGATAGAATTAACTTCATGAGAAAAGCTCACTGATGTCAGAGTCTAAGGCAATAACTTATTTTGCAGTCTATTCTTTTCTTGAACAGTATCTATAAATTATCATCACAAAGCTGACTCCTCCTTGTCATCCAGTTCTCAGCTTAAATATCACCTTAATTCCTAACCAAGCAGCAACCTTCTCACAGACTAAGTCAGTCTTTATCACAGCACCCAGTTTCATTCATTTTCTTCTTACAAAGATCACTACCTGCTATGTTAGGTAGGGTGGCTGGGAAAACCCTCCAGAAAAAGTGACATTTAAGCAGGGACCTAAATGGGGTAAGTTAATAAGTCACATAAAGCTGTTGGAATGCTCCATCAAAGGAAGCAGTAAAGGCAAGGGCACATATTGACTGTCCTCATTATGCTCGTGGACTACGGGAAAACCAAATTGGCTCACATGGCAGAACAAATGTGGAAGAAAGTCACAGGCTATGTGGTTAAAGGCTGGATGATAAAGGGTTTTATAATCATGGGAAGTGGCTTGGATTATAATCTGAATATTAGGAAAAGCCTTAGAGGGCATTTTAATAACATATCATTTATGCTCAGCTTTTAAAAAGGTGATTTATGGAAAAATGACTGTATAGTTGGCAAAGTAGTTTCAGCTCAGCATACAAAAGAATTGTATCTATTATACTCTTTTTTTTTTTTTTATGGAGAGAGAGGGAGTGAGTGAGAAAGAGCATGGGAGGGGAGAGGGTCAGAGAGGGAACCAGACTCCCCATTGAGCAGGGAGTCCAATGTGGTACTTGATACTGCGACTCTGGGATCATGACCTGAGCCGAAGGCAGCTGCTCAACTAACTGAGCCACCCAGGTGGTCCAAAGTCACAAACTCTTGGTAATGGTAAGGAAACTATTGGTAAATGTATTCATAAAACTGTTCCAGTCATTCATATTCGCCCATTTAATAGTTTAATGTCCCATATACAGCAGGAAGTAGGATGACCAATATTAAGATATTACAATAATCTAGGTGAAAGGTTATGAAATCTTAGTCTTGTCAGCCAAGGGTGAGAGAAGAAACTCTCAGTGGTCTTAGGAAGTCATGACAAGAGGCTTTTCCTAGAGGAATGAAAATATCACACTAACAACTGTATCTTTGCAGCCACTTAACACGTGATCAGAATTGGATGAATCTGGTTTTTTTTCCTAAAGATTTTATTTATTTATTTGCTAGAGAGAGACAGAGACAGAGAGAGCACAAGCAGGGAGAAGGCAGAGGAAGAAGGAGAGTCAGGCTACCCTGCCGAGCAAGGAGCTCCACGTGAGACTTGATCCCAGGACCCCAAGACCATGACCCAAGTGGAAGGCAGACGCTCAACTGACTGCACCATGCAGGGATCCCCAGAATTGGATGAATCTTGACAGACATATTATTTTAGCATTAACCAGACTCAAAGTTATAGTTGCCTGCATCTCTGTTTATCTATCACTGCATGTATACCTAGTTCCACTTTATATTTCTATGGGAATTTTCATCTTATTAGACTAACAAGAGAGCATCCAAAAAATCCTTGTATTAGACCAAAAAGGGACCTTTACATTCAAACACAGCATATTGGAAATACTGGCCAGTTTTCATTAAAAACAGTTGGAATTAGCAGATTGTGACTAATGTGTATTAGTCCTAGAAAGTCATACCAATAACTCTGTACCCTTTTTAGAAATGAGTTTAGCTGCAATACCAGGATATAAATGTAATTCTACTATTTTTTTAATTAAATAATTCTATTTTTTTATAAATTTGTTGGGTTGATTTTCCTGGTAACATGTCCTATGTTACCATACAAGAGTACTGAGAAACTTGTGTTTGGAGTCTCAATAAATGTGAAAGAGATGTAACCAGATGTAATCAAAAGTCCACAGTTTCTTCCACAGAAACACATAATAAATGAAATTTCCTCGAGTGAAACAGGTATCCAATCATTTACATTTAGCTTTAAATAAACTAAAGGAAAGCTCCTCGATGCCCAAACACCATCACCACATGAGCCATCATCTTGAAGTCATTGAATATATTGTACCACTTTTACCAGAACTCATGAAGCAGTGTAGAAAATTTCTATCTAATGCTTAGTTTTGAATGAAATTAAGGAAAGAAGGAACAGTATCAATCCTTGGCATCTAAATTCTCTTGGTATCCTGAGACTTCAATCATGTCATTATTTTAAGAAATCAAAATGAAGTCTGGAAGATGGGACTTTTAGAATGGCTGGAGGAAGGACTTCTGAAAATCCAGTCCTCCACCCGAGTAACAGAAATGTTCCTGTGTCCTAATGATATGGCCCTGACTATAGCAAAAACTGAAAGAACTAAAAAAATAGGCAATTCATAAAACATAGTTGAAGATTTTAAGACTACTCTCATAGTTACTGGCAGAACAAGTAAACACAAAAATCAGCAGAGACATAGAAGATTTAAACTACATATGTAACAAGATTGACCCAATCAACACACATGTAGAATATAGGCCCAACAACTGCAGAACTCATACTCTAAATGACCATGCAACATTTAGCAAACTGACCATATGTTGGGCCATAAAACAAGTCTCAACAAATTTCAAATGTCGAAATATCACAGTATGACCTGTGATCACAGAGAAATGAACTAGAAAATCACAGAAAGATAACCAGAAAATTGCAAAGTGTTTACAACTTAATACATCTGAGGAAATCAATGAGCTAAAGAAGAAACCACAATTGAAATCAGATAGTACTTTCAGCTAAATGATTTATGGAAATACAACGTATTGTGCATTTAGGAAAAAAGGCTGTCACAATTGCAGTTCCTGCTAATCATTAAAAAGAGAATAGCAGATTTAATGAAGTCCCCTCCAAATTTATGTTGAAGTCTTAACCCCCAGGAACAGTGAATTCAACAATACTTAGCAATAGGGTCTTTGCAGATGTGATTAAGATGAGGTCATACTGGATTAGGTTTAGCCCTAATCCAATATGCCAATATGACTGGCTGTCTTTTAAGGACACAGAGGAGACACACAGAATAAGGCTATGTGACACTGAGAATGACAAAGATTTTTTAAATTTTTTTTAAAGATTTTTATTTATTTATTTGACAGAGAGAGAGAGAGAGAGAGTAAGCACACACACAAGCAGGGGGAGCTGCAGGCAGAGGGAGAGGGAGAAGCAGGCTCTCCACTGAGCAGGGAGCCTGATGCGGAGCTTGATCCCAGGATCCCGGGATCATGACCTGAGCTGAAGGCAAATGTTTCACCGTGAGCCACCCAGGCACCCTGGGGATGACAAAGATTGAAGGGACACAGCTACAAGCCAAGAACTCCAAGTGCTGCCAGCAACTCTCAGAGGCAATTACAAAGAGGCAAAGAAGAATTCTTCCTTACAGTCACTGGAAAGAGCATGGTCCTGTTGACAGTTCGATTTTGAAATTCAAGTCTACAGAACTGTGAGATTAAAAAAAAAAAATCTGTTGTTTTATGTCCAAAAAAAGTCAAAATTATTGTTTTTCTGACCTCTGGGAATTAACAAATATTTGCAATCATCTAATGAGCATTGTTGTGTGTGTGTGTGTGTGTGTGTTGTTTTTTGTTTTGTTTTTTGGTTTTTTTTTAGTGTCTGAGTCTGTGTAAGAATAGTGAACTTTGTGGCAACTTAATTTACCCTTTTACCAAACTCATCTCCGTTGTATGTTGTCCCCCCAAGCCCCCAAAACCCCACTGGATCACTGAAAAACAACAGTAGAAGAGCCAATGAAGTGGGAAGAATGGACTTAAAACCTCTTCAAAAAGCCTCATTATTAGTGAGCTTTCACTATTTAGCATATCTGTTAGGTCCTTGGGACCATCCCACTTGCCAGGCTTGTCATTATTTGACCTGCTTTTTTTTGGTTGAAAAAGCTTTAACTGTAGGGCATTTGTCAAAAGCTATGTGTAGCAATTGTTCAAATTACATCTACCAGAGGTGGCAAAACTAGTTGTAATAAAAGAGACTGATTTAAAAAAAAAAAAAAATCAAACATGAGGATATGATGAATCAGGTGTTCCTAAGGGGCTTTTTAAAAAAGTTCCAGCCTTCTTGGGAAAGGAGGCTACATGTATGTGTAGGTCCATGAGCTTGTCCAGAAAACAGCTTAGGAGGCCCAACAGTCCTGATTCTGGCTGATGTCAAATAACTGCGAGAACTAAAGACTAAGATAAAGTCCTAAACTGCTAGAGGACTGCAAGCAAGAAGCCGCACACACACACACACACAGCCTCACATTGAAAGCCAAATGGATGATCCTTGGTTCACATTTGTAAGTACGAGCAGCGGTATGAATGATGATACAAGAATACAAGAAAGGGGGTACACTTTAGAAAATTAGCTTAGGAAGATCACTTAAAAAAACAAACATTTACAATAGCAAATGATTAGTGTATAATTTATTTGAGACTAGATGAGTTTTCCAAAGGGGTGAGTAGACACTAAAATAAATAAATAAATACAAAGTAGAGTACATTTTAAAAAGGGAGAGAGAAGAAATCCTAGAAGTTAGGTTAGATGAGGAGAAACCAGAAAAGAGAAAATAGGAAGAGGCAGCTAGAGTAAAGATACTTGTGTGCTATCTTGGAAGTCAACTGAATAAAGGGTAACCAGGAGAAAGGAGTTATCAAATATGGCAAATTCAGCTCATAAGATGAAAATGAAAGAGCGGGAGGTGAGGTCAGAAAAAGGAAACTGATAGCTTAGAAATTCCTCACTTCTTAACATGACTAAAGAGTGATAAAAGAGCATAACAGTAATGGTGAGGCTTCATTTGGATGATCACTAATTAAATTGATATTAAGACTTCTTTACAAATAATATATACAATTAAAGTCATTTTAGTCCCCACAATAGATATTTTCCTAGAGTTTCATGCTTCATTTGATTTTTAGTGCTAATTCCACTACAGAGTATAAAGCAAATTTATTTTTAAAGATTTTATTTATTTATTTGACAGAGAGAGAGATTACAAGTAGGCAGAGACGCAGGCAGAGAGAGAAGGGGGAAGCAGGCTCCCTGCTCAGCAGAGAGCCTGATGCGGGGCTTGATCCCAGGACCCTGAGATCATGACCTGAGCCGAAGGCAGAGGCTTAACCCTCTGAGCCACCCAGGCACCCCAGCAAATTTATTTTTAAAGAGGATTTTTTTAATAATAGAGAAGTATATCCATCTACATAGCATCTCTAGTTAAAACAAAGAATATCTTATAAAGCATTTTAACAGAGAAAAAATTATAGAGAAAATTAGTACATAAGTGTTGGGGAACTTAAAGCACAGAAAAATACAAACTAGATTACCAAGTGATAAAAACTGGAGGAAACAACTGCTGGAAGGTCTGTAAGAACAAAGGAAATACACGGGATTATCAGGCCCTGGAAGAGACCCTGTGGAGCTGGCCCTCAGAACACCTTGCAGTGGGCTCTGCAGGCTGGCCCTGTGACACTGGCATGATTGGGCCGGTCCTGAGAATGATGAAAGAAGCAAGAGGCCTGAACTATTGTCTTCTCGCAAATGAAGGGCAACTTCTCTCTCATGAAAGGCAACAGTTTAATAATCTAGACAATATGCATGCATGCAGCTCAATATATTTTATATCGTAAAGCATTACTAATTAATGAAGAAATTATGATTTAAAAATCTATATTGAACTCTGCATTTTAACTTTCAAGATACACAGATTAGGAAAAAGTACCTTATTCAACAAAACAGAGAGAATTCCGGGTCAGAGATCTTTCATTTTCATTAGGCATGGGTATATAAATAATAAAAGTTACATTTATGGCAATTATTGTAGGAATTTTAGTAAGCACCCATTTATCCAAAAATAATCAGAAAATTGCATCTTTTGGTTAATTGAACATTCTTGTTAATTGACATTTGTCAAATATATCATACATGGATTAACAGTGCTCAAAGAACTAGAATAAAATAACAGGCACTTGACATCAAAATTTTAACTCTACAGCTCTTCCTAGCTACATAATTCAGAGTCCCTTCAGGATATACAAGTGTTCAAACTACTTAAAGTATGTCATTGATTCAAATTAATCAACAAATAATTACAGTGGTATAACATTTAGAAGTAGAAGTTAAAACAAATAAAACTGAATTGTTACTGACTCTTGGACAGAGCTTGGAGTTTGATTATATAAGTAAATCTTTTTTTTTTTTTTAAGATTGTATTTACTTATTTGATAGAGAGAGAGAGAGAGATCACAAGTAGGCAGAGAGGCAGGCAGAGAGAAAGGGGGAAGCAGTCTCCCTGCCCAGGAGAGAGTCCCATACAGGGTTCGATCCCAGGACCCTGAGATCATGACCTAAGCTGAAGGCAGAGGTTTAACCCACTGAGCCACCCAGGCACCCCTATAAGTAAATCTTTTAAGTAAAATTAAATGAAGGTAAAAAGTATTATGAATAGAGAAATAATTTTGTATCTTTAGTTGGTCTTCTGGGGTAATAGGTGTACACCCTACCACATTTTAACATAATGATAGGGATCTACCTCAGCAAGATACATTTTTAATATAATTATTATTTTTCTTTATATCTACATGCTCTTCATATTTATTTTTATTTCTCCTTTGAATGTAATTGCTAGTAATTTTTTAGAATGTAATGGAAATAAGAATTTCATATTTTTACTACAAAATCTATTTTACAGTAAACTGATTAAAGAGAGACCATGCCATTCTTTCTGTTTTCTATTGATTATCACCAATTACAACTAGTTTAGAGAGTTTTAATAATTCCTTAAATATAATGATAGTGATAGAAAGATGCATTATGTTAACTGAAAAAACAATGACTTTTTTCATTATCGGACCTATCAAAAACTACTATAGTAACCACAGTTTAAACCGGTGTAGCAGGAAAAAAAAGTGGTATTTTAATGAATCAAAAGGTCATTTGCCCTCTAACTTTATAGACCACAGGTGCAGAACACAAAGAATAAAACTTTATTACTGGTTAGATAGAGTTTGTACTATAATACCACTGAATGAATTTTGAAATCAGAAGGTTAGAATTAGCATCAATCATGCCCACTGGTTTTATTTTCCTTTTATTTTACATAAAAGGGCATCTGGGTGGCTCAACCAATTAAGCTTCTGCCTTTGTCTCAGGTTGTGATTCTGGAGTCCCAGGATCAAGCCTTGCATTGGGCTCCCTGCTCAGATGGAAGTCTGCTTCTCCCTCCCTACACCCCTCTCATTCTCTCTCTCTCTCTCTCTTTCAAATAAATAAAATCTTTGAAAAAATAAAAGAATTAACAGATTTATTGAGGTACATTCGGCATTTAATAAACAGCATATTTTTAAATCTATAATTTGATAAGTTTTGACATATGTGCATACCTGTGAAACTACGAAAACAATCATAATAGACACATACAACACATGCAAAAGTTTCCTTAAGATCCCTGGTAATCTCTTCCTCCTATATTTCTACCCCTTTTCTAGCCCCTGGCAACCTATCATCTGCTTTCTATATATTAATTTGGATTTTCTATATATATTAATTTGGATTTTCCAGGACTTTATATAAATATAACCACATAGTATGTACTTTTTTTCATGTAGCATTTTTCACTCTGAATAATTATTTTGAAATGTATTCATACTGCTACATGTATCAAAAGTTAATTAATTTTTATTGCTAACTAGTATTCCATTATATGAACATATCACAATTTATCAATTTACTTGTTATAGGCAAGTTTCCACTTTTTGGCTATTGCACATTAAATGACTATGAAAATTCATGTGCAAGTTTTCATGAAAATTTGCTTCCACATCTTTTGGTAAAGGAATGACTAGGTGAAATAACAGGTATTTGATTATCATTTTAAGAAACTGCCAAATTGTTTTTAAGGTGGTTGTCCCATTTACATTCCTAGGCACAGTAGATGAGAGCTCCAATTGCTTCAAATCCCCAACATCTGATGTGATCAGATGTTTCAATTTTAGATATTCTAATAGGTATACCATGATATTTCATGATAGATTTAATTTTCACTGTACTAATGCTTGAAAATGTGTCTGTCATTTGTAATTCTAGGCTAAAGTACCTATTTATAATGTCTCTTTTTAAATTCTGTTGTTTGTTTTCTAACTGGTGAATTTAAAGAGTTTTTTCTATATCCTAGATTCTGGTCCTTTGTTTGATGTGTGATTTGAAAATATTTTCTCCCAGTTTGAGACTTGTATTTTGATTGTCTTAACATTCTCTTTATTGATAAAGTCCAATATATTTTATTCAACAGACCCAAAGAAAACTCCACAGATGAATGTAAAATATCACATGAAATTATGGTTGCACATCAAAATGTAAAACAATGTTCTCTTCTATTTATTTGAATCCTAATTCTACATAAACGTCATCATCATCATCACCATCATCTTCCTCTTCATCACCAACATGATCAGTATAAGGAGGTCTCCTCAGTCTTACAAGAACTATTAAAAATAGGTAATGTGTTATCACTTTTCATTTGAAGCCAGTCTCCTTTGTATTACCAATGTGCACAAGTTTTTCACACTTTCCCAAAGTCCTCTCCCAGCAAAAAAATCTGAATATTTTATTTCCAAAAAGAAGTAATATGTAATAACCACTATGTGAAAACATGCATCTCTCCAGTGTCTTCATGTTTAGAATATTTTAACCATCCTCTCCTTTAATAGACTGGATTATTGCTCTCAACTCATCACTTTCTATGTGTATTCAGACCTTTTATTTATTTTTTTCTTTTTTCTTTGCTAAGTGATTTTGTTGTACCTCCCTTTAGAGTGATTGAGAGTATCCCTGACACCATTAATGTTGGGTGTGGCCAAATGACTTGCTTTGGTTGATGGAGTATCAGTGAATGTGCCATGAACAAGGTGTTTGCATGTACATGTAAACTCTGACTTTTTACTTGCTCTGACTTGCCTTTTGTGTTTCTATAGGCACCATGAGAGGAGCATGCCCTCCTATAGCTAGTGTTCCTTTAGTCTGAACCTCAGAATGGACCAGTAGTAGACCAGAGCCTGACCTGAAGCTTGAAGCCAATCCAATTGATTCACAGCACACCCTGAGATAGAGCTGCTCCTGATGCTTCACAGAACAGAGTAAGAAAATACATGTGTGTTGCTTTGACCTCCAAGTTACAAAGCATTATTGTAGTAATAGACAAATATGTGGACGAGAAGGTCTTAATAAACATTTACCCTTCTTTTATGAAGAAGTATCACTCCTTTTTTTATGAAGGAGTATCATTCTTAGAAATGGAAAAATAACATCTTCATTTCAAGGAAGAAATTAAGATGCCAAAAGGAATTCCATAGATAAATTTTCAAGGTTTTTTTTTTTTTTTTTGAAAGAAAATCGGGAAACAAATAGTTTAGAGTAATAAGGATAATGATATCAACTAGCTGGCATTTATTGAACTTTACATTGTTGGCACTTGATGATAAATGTCATATAGATAATACATCTTTCAAGGTTCATTAACAATCCTACGAAAAACAATTAACAACATTATATAAGGCAGTGTTTCTCAAAGCATGGTTCCCCACACCAACAAGATGAACTTTATTTGGAAGCATGTTAGAAACACAAACTACTGGGACCCTCCTGGAATTAAACCACAAACTCTGAAACTGAGGCACAGGAATCTGTATATCAATGACCTTCCAGGATACCTAATGTATACTCAAGTTGGAGAACCACTAAAGACAGTGGAAGGTAGTAGGAGATACAGAGGTTAATTTATACAAGACAGATACTTAATGTTTGTTTAGGATTTAAACCAGATATTCCCACTCTAAGAGCTTTAGTTATTCGCTGGGTGCTGTGTACACATAATCTCACTTAAAATTTAGCAAAATACGAACTAGATATTGTCATTCTAATTTTTGCAGATGAGGAAACTGAGCTCCTGAGTTAATAGTTATTAAGTTGTGAACTGGTATCTATAACTAGATCTGTCCAACTCCAAAAGCAATTATTTTACTCCTTTACAAAAACTCATTCATAACAGATTTAAAATAAACAGGGATCAGAAACAGAAAATATAAGACTAACTATCCTGTCACAGTGTTAATGAGCTAGGTCCTATACAGATATATAAAGAATCAGAAAGCCTTCAATTTATGAAACATTTCTACAGATGCTATTCTGACGACAGTTTTGTTGAAAGTTACTTTAACATAAATTTTATTAATGAAAAAGCACAAATAGCTAATGTTACTTACATGTTAATTTGATCTTCAACATAAGTGCTCAAAGTGCTCAAAGAACTAGATGAGTTTTCCAAAGGGGTGAGTATACACTTTTTTTTTGAAAGTTTATAAAACGCTGGTCAAGGACCATTTTTTAGCAAGTAGAAAGTTTTGTTTAGCTCACAAAAAGTGGGTTTTTGTGTCTGGTTGTTTTATTTATTTACTTATTTATTTTATTTTATTTTTGTGTGTGTGTGTGTGTTTGTTTTTGAAGGAGTTTAAGTCTAAACTTAAAAAGTAAGAGACGTTATACAGAAGAATCCATATATCCAGCTTCTTCTAACACACCAGTTCTGGCAACATTAGAACAAAATTATAGCTGATATAACAGGTAGAGCTACCCCATAGTAAGATTTCTCTCTCCTGTTAGCCATTTCCTTTTTTTTTTTTTTAAGATTTTTTTTTTTTTTTCATTAGACAGAGAGCACACCAGCAGGGGGCGGAGGGAGGCAGATTAAGCTGAGCTGGGGGTCTGATATGGGGTGGGATCCCAGGACCTGGAGATCATGTCCTGAGCCGAAGGCAGAAGCTTAACCATCTGAGCCATCCAGGAGTCCCTCCTGTTAGCCATTTCCTATTAACAAATGTTATTTGAGTACCTGTTGAGTGTATATGCCGGAGTCAACCATCCTTGGCTTCAATCCTTGCTTTACTATGTACTAGCTGTGTGAGCTAGGGCAAGTCCCCCAGATTCCTCATGTATAAAATAGAAGTAACAATAATAGAACCTGCATTCATATGTGAAAAATTAATGACTTAGCGCATGAAAAGTGTTCAGATTATTTCCTAGCATCTAGTAAGTGCTCAATAAAGGTTAGCTATCATTTATATATTTTTTTTCCTTCAATAGGAAAAAAACTTTTTGCTACATTCATGTTTTTCTCAGAGACGTTTAGGCCTGTCAGTCAATGGACTGGATGTTCCCAATTTAAAAAAAATGATAGTATGTTCAGATAAGGTAATTATAGGAAAATTTAATAAGACTTTTAATAAATGAGCAGGCTACAGGGAGTTTCCAAGGAATAGTGAATGGTGTCACCCCTCCTAGGACTAAAAAGAAAGATGAGGTACTGCCTACCAGCCTTCTGAAGGAAGGAGGAGTTTGCATGGAGAGGGATGACTTCAAAAGAACTGTGGCTTTTGGCTGAGGGAAGTAGGCAGCTTGAGAGGATCCTGTTGGGGTGACCAAGCAGAATAAATCCTGAGATCTCCCTTCCATCTTTCTGTTCTTATGACTGAACTCAACAAAAAGCCAGAGGAGTAAGGAGCTCACTAATAATAGTCTCTACAGTCAGTCACCGGATAGAGACACAGCTTGGTAAGGATTAATTAAAAAAAATTCAGGTATATAAGTTAGAAGATTGCCCAGCATATAAAAACCATGATGTAATACTAAATGATTATTAGTGCCAAATTTTCTAGAGCTTCTGGGCTTCTATAAAAACATTATATATTTTTGCTTTTTACCCTTTACTATTTGGTTCTTCTTAACTTGTCTAACCTTCAAATTCCTCAGAAAGTTAATCTGGGTAGTTAAGTTAATTTTTATCCAGATAATGTGGATTTCAATTTTTGATATCTTAAAGATAATAGAAAGCCACATTACAGCTGATTAACTTTGAAAGTTCCAATAAGCTTGGTATTGGTAACTGGGATCACATGATATAAACAGGAGGCTCTCACTCCAAAAACACCTCAGCATGGCTTTTTGGATAAGACTCCAGAAGGCAGGGCACCTGGGTGGCTCAGTGGTTTGAGCCTCTGCCTTCGGCTCAAGTCATGATCCAGGGTCCTAGGATTGAGTCCCACATCTGGCTCTCTGCTCAGCAGGGAGCCTGCTTCCCCCTCTCTCTCTGCCTGACTCTTTGCCTACTTGTGATCTCTCTCTCTGTCAAATAAATAAATAAAAAAAATCTTAAAAAAACAAAAACAAAACAAAACAAAACAAAAAACTCCAAAGACACTGTGCTGACAGAACTACCATCTCTTTACATGTTGTGGTGTAAACTGATGTATTCCTTTTTTTACAAGAGTGTCTTTAAAAGACACAAGCAGAAGAGAAAAGGCCTCCATATGCCAACATAGGGGTCCCTGCCTCTAATCAGGTGCACGCCTTCCTGTTGAGTGCTCAGCAAACTAAGCCAACACACAGCAGTTTCAATTAGCAATTCAATTTCTCCCACTTAAATATCGATAGGCATAAAAGATTGTCAGACATCTGGAAAAAATCTAACATGAAGGGCAAACCAAAAATAAAAAGAAAAATAATGGATTTTGAATAAAACAAGCAAAAATTATAGCAGAAAAAAAGATAAAACTAATTTAAAAAACAATATCATCAGAGAAATAAGAGGAAATCTCTGATCATGAAACAGAATAGTCCAGACAAGTTATAATAGAGAATTTTGTTTTGAGAAATTCCAGTTGCAACTGAGAACAAGGACAAATCTTGCTAGTGAAAAAGAAGAAACAAGAAAGGAAGAAGGAAGAGAGAAGAGAAAGAAGGAGAGGGAGAAGAAGAAAAAGACTATTTGATAAGTTAAGTCTCTGAAAACCCTTCCTGTGAACATGTCCTTGAATTCTAGGTACTAGGCTTATCCTTCAGAGCACTGTAGAAAACAAGGATGATGTGTTGGGTTTTTTTATTATTAAGTTGGTAATTTCAAGAAAAAAGAAAAGAAATGGAAAAATAAAGGTCAAGATTTCATTTATTTTGAAAACTACAGGTGAACCAATTGTACAGGTTGTCGAGGCTTTTTTTAAGGATGCAATGTGGTTATTTGCCATTTGTGTTGGCCAATCTCTCTGAATATTTTCCCCCATCTTTGAGGTAAAATAAATATCTAACCATAATGATGCCAGAGCAAAGTATAATCTTTGTTTTCATACTTCAAATATGTCAACATTTTCTTCCAAGCACAGATAAACCATTTTTTTAATTACAAACAATTGCTTCTATGGAAAATTGAGTTTGAAGTATCTTGAATAGCCAATAAATTAAATAAAGTCACTGGGCACATGTGTCGAGATTAAAAGAAGAAAGTTTAAGGTTGAGCATATAGAAGAAAGGTTTTTGGGAAATTTCTGAGCAAAGCTTATATTTCACTGTTAAGTCTCAGTCTTTACTAGGTAAAAAGTATAAAGTCATTTTGATTATTATAGTCCATAACCAGAAAACATAGTTTCATAGGGTTTGAGAGCTAAATATGAACTTAGAAGGCACTGTGTCCTACTCTCAGAAAACTAAATTCCATGTAAGGTAAATTACTTCCTAGATCCCATATCTTCTAATGACAGAGCCAAACAGAGCCAAATTCTTATGTAGTCCTAATGGTGTAGATTGTTAATTGTCAGGACATTTAAATAACACCTATTTGAAAAACAGAAATGAAACTATTTCATCAGCAGACTTGCATTTAAATTTCCTTTCCCATACTCATGATGTGACCCTGGGGAGATAACATTTTAGTTTTTACATATAAAATTGGAATCTTAAGGTGCCTGGGTCATTCAGTCGGTTAAACTTTGAGCCTTTGGCTCAGGTTATGATCCAAGGGTCCTGAGATGAAGCCCTGCATTGGGCTGTCTACTCAGAGGGTAGCTTGCTTCTCCCTCTCCTGCTCCCCCTGCTTGTGCTGGCTGAATCTCTCTCTGTGTGTCAAATAAATAAATAAAATCCAAAAAAAAAAAAAAAACAAAAAAACAAAAAAAAAAAAGAAAGAAAGAAAGAAAGAAAAATAGAATCTTGGGACACCTGGGTGGCTCAGTCAGTTAAGTGTCCAACTCCTGATTTCAGGTCAGGTCATGATTTCAGAGTCCTGGGATTGTGCCCAATGTAGGGGGGGGTCTGTGCTCAGCAGGGAGTCAGCTTGAGATTCTCTACACCTCTCCCTGCCAGCTCACATGCGCACATGCTCTCTCTGTCCCAAATAAATAAATCTTCATAAAATTAGTATCTTGATTTTACTATATTTTATATTGGACTTGTGTTAAACAGTGTGAAGAAAGAACTAAATTACCCAGTGAACTTTCAATCTATTAGGGGATAAACTAAACATAAACTCTAAATGCAATACTAAATTCTGAGCCATTACAGAAGTAGACAAATGTTTTAGTTGTACAAAAAAGGAGGAGTGATGAATTATATCTTTGGGAACGATGAAAAACTTCACAGAGAAGGTTATATGAACTAACTCCTAAAAGAACAGTAGGTTTTATCTGTAGAGATAAGGTGGTCTGGAGACTGCTGATGGCAGGAAGAGAGTGGTAGTTGTAGTATGGGGAGCATTTCAGAAAATATTCTTAGCAAAAACAAACCCCAAGAACTGCAAGAATTCCAATACTTAGTGGTGATAGCTGAGGAGAACTTCAGTAAGTGTTGATGTTGAAAAGCCAGTAGAAGCAGAATTTGATGTCTCCTTAGATAATATTGAGGTGACTGGATATTTTGTTTTCCTTTTATGAGCAAAAGCAGGTAACTAAAACAGACAGTGTAGTATTTATGTTTTATAAATTTATAAAAACTGTGAACAATGGATTGGATGGAATACACACTCAATTCTAGGAGAAGCGTTAGGCAATGACTTTAACAGTCCTATCTCTAAAGTTAGTGCAGTCACTTACCGGAATGTAACTGACTGACTAGGATCACAGGCTTTAGCAGAGGTAGATTAGAAAGTGATTGTGACACACAGAATTTGAGAAAGAGAATTACGATCTATATTCTGGTGACTGACTTTCATGACCATCCAAATTGTGATACGATTCCTTGAGACTGGAATACTGGGAAATGGAGTATTTGGCAGGGAGAAAGTAGGGAAAAATGGAAATGTTAATTAGTTGCATATGTAGATGATATTCAGGAAAAGGAAAAAAAAATGGGACAGAGAAATCACCCAGGTTTAACATGTAAAATGAGAAGAAAAGAGTGACAATAATAAGATTCCTCTGGACTTTAAAAAATATTGATAAATAATAGAACATTTTGCTAACGCTAAATTTACATATCACAGATGAAGTCTAAATTTCACTTGAGCTCTGCAAATGTACCATAAAAAGGAGTGCACTTCCAATTTAAGTTTGCTGAATCTATAAGTAGCTGTGATATTTTTTTCCACTTTATTTTTACAAGAAAGGGCTTTATCAGAGCAACAAACTCCAAAAGTACATATTTAAAGCAGAAAATGTTAGATTTTTTTACTTGCTATACACATTCAGAATCAGTTTTCTTCTGTAATGAAAATGTTTCTGGGAGTCCCTGAAATATTCTCAATAATCATAACATATTCACTTAAAACTAAAAAATTCTTAGCCATGAAAATCGCTAATTATTTAACCCAATTCTTCCAAAAAACCCATAAACTTTGACCCATTTGTATTTTATTCTAATCGATTGCATTATTCATATGATTGAATGAGTGAATAGGCAATGGAACAGCATATGATACAGGATTTCTCCAGATTTATGGTTAGTCATTACTCAGATAGCTGATTGTTTCTCTGAGTAAGAGTCAAATAGCTGTCTCCAAATGTAACTCTTTTCCCCAGTGGAATAAGTCATGTCTATGTACCTTATATTTGTTGCTCTACATCATTTCTGTAGAACCTTTAAAACTATACAACCCAGAATGAATTTTAGTATACCACAATAAGGACGGTAATGCCAAATACCTGCATCTACTTCCATGATCAAACTATGTGTTTGAGTGGCGTTTCAGGGAATTTAAGTCACAATAATCACAATACAAGCCATATATCTATTTAAACAAGCTGTTTAAACAAGATTTTTAGAAATTTTTAAACACAATATCCTTTGTGGACAGTTAAGTCTCATAGTAAAGAAAAATACTATAGCATACTTAAACTGGCATCCAATTGGGGCGCCTGGGTGGCTCAGTGGGTTGAGCCTCTGCCTTCGGCTGGGCTCCTGATCTCGGGGTCCTGGGGTCGAGCCCGACATCGGGCTCTGTGCTTGGTGGGGAGCCTGCTTCCCCCTCTCTCTCTGCCTGCCTTTCTGCCTACTTGTGATCCCTCTATCTCTGTCAAATAAATAAAATCTTAAAAAAGATGGCATCCAATTAAGCAATATTCATGAGTAGTATATATCCTTTAGTAATATCAAGAAAAACATACAAGATATTTTAATGTTGTATTTCCCAAATGTCACAACAGAATTAATAATTTTGTGATGTTAAAGTAAATTTCACATTCAGGTATAATTTTTAAATTATTTCACTAAAATTCTACATAGAACTTCTGTGTTTCAGATGTCTGGGAATTTATAAATATCACCTATGAGCTCAATTGTGATTATGATTATTCAATTTCATATAGCCAATTTTTATCAGTTTTGCATATTAAAAGAATAATTTTGACTATTCTAAATACGAAATCTTTGATTTGATATCAACCTAACAAATATACCTGATTGTACATGATGTGTTTAATTAGTATGATGAATTTTTATGGTTGGTTTATGTTTGCTTATTGGGTATTTAGGAGGTAAACCTTTCTTTTTTTTTTTTAATCTACTGTCTTAAAATGTACCTTAGTCTATGCCAATATAAAATTAGATATTCAACTACCCCTGTAATGCTAGACTAAAAAGATTTTTACCTTAAGTGTGAAATTCAAAATAGCATATCCTGAAAATGTACCAAAATATTTCACTTCACTTTACATTTGTAAACCCAAGGTAAGACAGATCAAAGATATGCATCTTTCCATTAGGAAAATGTTCCTCTCAGGCAAATACGTCATGATGATAAACCAGATATTAATCAATAAATTATATTCTATGCTCTATTGGTCATTATGTAGGTGATGTGTACATATAAAATGTGGTTATGAAAGGGAAAATGGATTGGCAAGAAATACAGTGCTGCTTATTTCCTTAAGTTCTATTACTGATAATCTAAACTCTGAGAGAGAAAAAAGGCACTCATCCTATGTTGCTATTCCTCTATAGTTTCCTGTAAAATACTATGAATATCTCTACTAAGAAACAGTGGGTACAATCTACTTTTTAACTTAAATATTATAACAGATTGGAATAGTGTTTGCTACAGACTAGAGGAGTGTTTTACATCCACTCTTAGTCAAGGTTTACAAATCTAAATAAGTAAATTAATTGATATATAATATGATAAGCATTATTGATATATAATTAATGATAAGCATTATTCATGACTCAGACACCTTGGAATAAAAAATAGACCAGTAAAAGCCAGTCCTAGTTATAATGGACAAGAGCCAGGGTGGCAAAGGGCCACTGGGGAAGAGGGATGACAGCAGTTCTATTCTGATAAATAACTGTCCAGATTAAAAAAAAAAAAATCTATGTTTGTAGTCCACTACCACCACTCCTGCCCTGAATGTGTGGGCACATTGGCTCAGAGTAATTTAATCTGGGCCATGAAGAAGGGTATATACCATCCCAAGGATAGTTAGTGAAAATCACCCTGCTAAAAAACACATGGCCAGTACTATTCTACTTTGATTTAGTAGAGTAGCAATCTCCATTTAGGTAGAAACTTGGCATAAGCATGGAATGTTTTTTCTGCCCAATTTGGCTGTAAGAGATACGTACAATATTAGTTTTTTTAACCAAAATAGAAGTTTATTGCTTTCTGACATAAATATTTTAAGGAAGAAAATGGAAGATTTGTCCAGTGAAATCCTCAGGAAGTAAGACTACTTCTACTATGTTACTTGGTCCTATGCTAAACCCATTCTTAGGGTCATCTCATAATTCCAAATAGCTGTTCTAGCTCAAGACATATTTCCTGCGTTCCAGAGAGCAGGATGTTAGAAAATAGAAATAAGAACAGACAGGAGTCTTTCACTTTTAAAGATTTATAGAAGCAACTACAGGACATTTTATTATTACAACCCATTGGCCACACCAAAGTATCAAAGAGGATAAGAAGTAAAAACTATTTCAGGGTAGCCAGTCCTTCATAGTAAAAATACTTACAATATAAACCCATCCTAAAAATACCTATAATATAACACAAATGTTAAGCATTTGATTAAGTATATTTAAGAGAAAGTAATATTAAGAAGCAATGCCAGGGGTGCCTGGGTGGCTCTGTCGGTTGAGGGCCCAACACTTGATTTTAGCTCAGGTCATGATCTCAAAGCCATGGGATCTAGGCTCGTGTCATGCTCAGCAGGAGTCTGCTTGAGATTCTCTCTCTCCCTCTGCCTCTGGCACTCCCCACTTCTAAAAATAACTGAATAAATCTTTAAAAAAATAAGAAGCAATGCCATACATTATGAAAAGTAAAAAGATTAAAGAACTCCAAACAAATATAGTTCTATACAGTTAATGATCATTGCTATAATTCCTCATCACTTATGCAGTTTATATTTCTCTACATTGACAGAAAAAGAGATATAACAATAACCTATTGACAGAAAAAGAGATATAACAATAACCCATTGAGCTATCTGAACTTCATCACAATCATTTAATGTTTAAATAAACTAAAATAATATCAATTTTGTCTCTGTTCAAAATTATAATTTCATGTAAAGAATTTCCTCTCCCTCCCCATTTGTATAACTCAGAGTAAAATTATGCTTTTAAAATCAAGATCTGACATAAACCATTTTAACTGGCAAAATAGAGGATTTAAAATTAACTGTATAGAACTGGAAATAGAAATAGAGGGTTTGCAATTGACTGTAGGGATGTAAATGAAGAATAAATCAGGCCAAAGAAACATCAGCTCCCATCAATGATCAGAGAAATTCAACCTAAAGCAATTTTTTGTCCTGAACTATTCAGAGAACTGCAGCTCTCTAAAGCTGTTACAGATATGCTTGCAAAATAATTCTTTCAGACTGCAGTAATTTGAAACTACCCCACAAAATACACACATCTGCAACTGTCTACTGAATTCAGACTATGAAGTCGACCAATTTAAATCATAGCTCCTTTTTTTTTTTTTTTGCTGAGTAGATATTTCCTTCTTGTCTCCTAAATGAGCAAAACTCTATAATTCATAAGTTTTTAAACTGTTTAATAAAGGCTTTGAACAAGGAAGTTGCCTCAAACTGGTAGGCCACAGATTTTGAAGAGCTGACAGGTAGGTTGAGACTGTGTTCTCAGTTACTTGCCAGTGCTATATTTTGAGCAAATAATTGGATAACACTTTCTCTTCTCCAAAAAGTCTCAGGATTTTACAGTGATATTCCCAGTGTCAGTGGTGGCTTCATCAACAGTTACGTAAAATGTGAAGACACCACCGGGAAGTCCTGTTTCACACTTCAGAAAACTAATGTTAGTAGATGTGTGGGTGTGGGAAAATAAGCTGTGTATTGTAGCAAGGTTTGTAATGGAATATTTGGGGGGAAAAAAAAAAAAGAAAGAAAAGGTTTCCAGAATATCATTGTCTAGGCAGTGGACAACCTCATGATTCTCTGAAAAATGAAAACTTTTGAGGAAGAAGGTTTTTTTTTCAGCCACAAATTTCTTCTATTCCTTGTGTGAACTATATGCAAAGGAGATTAAAAATCATTTTATAAGAGGTAGATAATTTATTGTCAATTCCAGTCTTCCTATTCCTCATAGGCAGAGCTTTTAGAAAGCTAAAAGTACCATCAATAAATAGAACACTACACCAGGATTCTTTAAATAATAATTCTAAGAGTCCAAGTAAATGGCCTAAAGTACACTAGAAATGAAATATTAAATTTAACCTTTCAATGTACACTGGACAACTGAATAAAGAAAGCAGTAGAACTTAAGATGTATTTTTGATTAAAAAAATAAACATGACAATACTACTTTTGTTCCTGTATGAGCCCTATTACAGATAAACAGAATAATGATATTTGATGGAAGACTATCAGATGAGATTTCATCTTAATTAACTTACAAGTACATGTTTTTGGCATATGATTTTTCCAGTTTGCAGAAAATCTCTTCCTAAACTGTTGAATGGTCAATGATTTTATGCTACTTACCTCATACTTCAAAAAAGCATTTTCCATAAAATATTTCAGTTGTAGTTCAACAGGGTGGCTTCTATCTCAGAATAGCTTCTTACTGAATACTGGCTTTCATTTTCAAAGCAACCTCAAGTTTTTACCATAAATACAAATTCTTACTTAGAATTATGGTTTTGTTTACTTGTTTGTTTTGTTTTTTTGAGAAGAGTGTGCTTTAGGGAAAACCACACAGGCAAATTCAAACTTTTAAAGATAGGGATGCTTCATTGTGGTAAGACCAAGGAGACCCATAAACTACTGAATAACTGAAAAGTTGAGATTGAAAGTTGCCTCACAGGATAAAGGCATTCTAAATCACCTTGGAAAAAGAATCTATCCATAATTTGCTTCTCAAAACTTCTTGACAGAATACCACGAAAGAAATCATCCTTAAGATATATTTTACATATCCTAATGTGTCTCCAAAAAACAATGCACAGCTTCTAGTTTCAGCTCCAACATGCAAAGAGTTTTAGAAACATCATTCAATTCCCTATAGGTAAAATAATAAAAGTTGAACACACCAAAAATCAGTAATTTCTGGGACCCATCAGAGAAGTGATTTCCCAGGACAAACACTCCCTGAGGTCTGGTGAAACAAGTGAACCTAGAGTGACAGTCAGGATCTCCTTACCTGGAGCACAAGCCAATGGAGCCCTCAATTGACAGGGACAATTACAATGTGGCTTCAATGGATTGTTAGATGCTAAATATGGGCTTAAGTGAAAGTGGGAAACTTCTTGAGGCTGCAGTCTTTAGGTGATTCCATACTTTCATGGGATTTATGTTCAAGAACCCCATTGGTTTTCCTGGTGAAGATGTAAGAAAGATCCCCACATGGCTCTAGGAGAGGAAGAAGAGTAATTCTTATTAATTATACCACTACACCACAAGCATTCTCCCTAACAAAGGTCTCCTATTCTGGGGACAACTTTATCAGAATCTCGTTCCAGAGCCTTGATGAAAGATCATTACTCCCATGTAGCCCTCTTCAGACTTTCCATCTTACATAGGAGGGGAAATATCTATAAGAGATATCATGAAGGTCAGAGGCCAGAGACACAGGCCCACTAAAGGACTGAGATAAATTGAAAGTTTATAGTAAATTCCTCCTCAACATATTAATACCACATCAACAGGATCCAAATATAACAACTGTGGATTACAGCTGAAAAAACTAAACGACACAGACTCTCTCCAAGGAGGACTACTAAGGAAGCTCAAAGTCAAGAAGAGTGCCAAAAATAAGAACCATCAAGAAACTTAAAGCTTCTGGCATTTAAACTGCAACAAACAGAAATCAAAGCCCAATTCCTACTCTAATGAACAGAAACTGTCACCCTAGAGAACTATTTTACTTCCATCCTATTATTGGAAGCAACATGTTTGATTCCTAACAAAAATCACAGGGCATGCCAAAGGCTAGGGGAAAATAATAGTTTGAAGAAGAAAAGCAAGCATGAGGACCAGACTATGATATAACACAAATGCTGGAATTACCAGACAGACAATAAAAGTCAATATGATTAAGAAGCTAATGGCTTTAATGGATAAAGCAGATAATTTTAAAAAATGGATAATGTAAGTTGAGAGGAGAAGTTTTAAGAAAGAATTAAAGGAAAATGTTAAAATAAAAATATTCTAATAAAAATGAATAATATCTTGATGATCTTAATAGTATATTGGATTTGGGAAAGAATCAGTGAGCTTAAAAGATATATCAACAAAAACTTTCCAGATTTAAACAAAAAAATAGAAGAGAACATCTAAGAATTAAGAGAGAATTTAAAAAGCTATACCACACACATAATTGAAAGAAAAAGAAAGAATGAAGTATGAGAAATATTTGAAGCAATATGACTGTGAAATTTCCAATATGAAGGAAAGTATTAAAGCTCCAGAAAGCTCAAAGAATCCCAAGCAGTATAAATAACAACAACCACTCCCAACCACAAAAATATCCTTATACTTAGGCATATCATAATCAGACTATAAAAAATCAAAGGTATATTGTATTCAAACTCCAAAAAACCTAAGAAAAAGAAGACAAAATTTTTTCTAAAAGCCAAAGACATGTAAACCAAAAGAATCAGCACAAATATTTCCTAAGAAACAAGGCAAGTAAGAAGACAATTGTGTGAAATATTTAAAGCATTGAAAGAAAAGGAAAGGAAAAACCTAAAATTCTATGCCAATGAAATTATGCTTCAAAAGTTAAGAGTAAAAAAAAAAATTTTTACACTGAATACAAAACAAAACAAAATCTAAGGAAATTTATCAACAGCAGACAAGAGCTATAAGAAATATTCAAAGATTTTATTTTAGGCAGAAGAAAAATGATATAGGCTGTAAGTGTGGATCTGCATGAAGGAAGGAAAACCAATGAAGAAAGAATTAGATGAAAGTTAATTATTTTGCTTTCCTATCTTTAATTGACTTAGGAGATAATTGAAAGTAAGAATTATAACAGTGTATTACATGATCGTAACATATAGTTAAGTAAAAAGAATTAAAGTATTCATCATAAAGGAAAAGAGGTAGGGATTTGGACTACTCTACTACTAGGTACCTATTACATGTGAAGTTGAGTAGTGTCATTTTAAAGGAGATACAGGCTATTTAAAAACCTTCAGGAAAATTGCAATAAAAAAAAAAAGATACCCTGGGGAATAAAATGAAATGGAATCACATAAAATGCACACTTTAAAAACAGAACACAGAAAAAGGGCCTCTGTCAATGAACAGAATATAAATATAAACCTGGTTATTGATCCTGGTTGTTACTGTATATCAGTAACCATTTCAAATGTGATTAGTTTAAATATATCAATAATCATTTTAAATATGATTGGTTTAAACATACCTATTAAAAGACAACAATTGTCAGAATGAATAAGGAGAAAAAAAGAGATAGAGAAATACATAATAATCAAAAGAAACTTAGGGTAGCTATTCAGACAAATCTGACTCCAAATCAAAGAAAATTCTCAGGAATAAAGATATATGTTACATAATGATAAGGAAGTCAACCCTTCAAAAAGACATAATAATCCTGAATATGTATGCACTTAACAATACAGCATCAAAATGCATCAGGAAAAACTTAAAGGACTGAAAGAACAAGGCACCTGGATGGCTCAGTTGGTTAAGTAACTGCCTTCGGCTCAGCTCATGATCCCAGGGTCCTGGGATGGAGTCCTGCATTGGGCTCTCCCTACTCTGAGGAGAGCCATTTCTCCCTCTCCCTCTACCTGCCACTCCCTGTGCTAGTGCTCTCTCTGTCAAATAAATAAGTAAATAAACCTTAAAAAAGAAAAGAAAGAAAAAGAAAGGACAACAGATGTATCTATTTTAAAGTTGGAGAGTTTAACATTTCTCATCAATAATGAATAATCTGAGGGGAAAAATCAGTCAGGCTACCTTTGACCTGAACAGCACTATTATCAGATTGATCTAATTGATATTTTATAGACTATTCCACCCAAAGACAACACAATACACATTTCTTAGTCTCACATAGAATATTCACTCACATAGAACACTTTGGGTCTGGGCACCTGGGTGGCTCATTCAGTTGAGGATCTGCTTTCAGATCATATTATGATCTCAGGGTCCTAAAATCGAGGCCCATGTCAGGCTCCCTGCTCAGCAGGGAGTCTTCTTCTCCCTCTCCCTTTGCCCCTTCCCTTGCTCATGCTCTCTGTCTCTCTCAAATAAATAAAGACAATTGGGTCATAAAACACACTGTAATAAATTTAGAAGAACAGAAAGCATATGAAGTGTATTCTCAACAAAGTGAAATTAAACAAGAAATCAAAACAGAGGGCGCCTGGGTGGCTCAGTGGGTTAAGCCTCTGCCTTCGGCTCAGGTCATGATCTGGGGGTCCTGGGATCGAGTCCTGCATCAGGCTCTCTGCTCAGGGGGGAGCTGGCTTCCTCCTCTCTCTCTCTCTGCCTGCCTCTCTGCCTACTTGGGATCTCTTTCTGTCAAATAAATAAATAAAATCTTAAAAAAAAAAAGAAATCAAAACAGAAAGATAGGAGGCAGATCTCAAAAATTAAGGAAATTAAACAATATTTCTAAATAACACAAAATCCAAAAAATGTCAGAGAAATTTCAAAGATTTGAACTAAATTATAATAAAAATACAACTTATCAATATTTGCAGATTGCAGTGAAAGCTGTGTTTAAAGGAAAATTTGTAGCTGTGAAAACATATTAGAGACCACAAGGATCTAAAATTAAAAATCTAAAGCTTTCATTTTAGGAAACTAAAGAAAGAAGAGAAATGCAAACCTTAAGCAAGAAAGAAAATAAATGACAAAAATCAGTGGAAATTACAGAAATGAGGAACAGTAAACAGAGGGAAACCAGTAAAATCAAAATCTGATCCTTTGACAAGATCAAGAAAATTGATAAAACTCTAGCCATAGTAACCAAGGAAAAAAATGAAAACACAAATTACTAGTATCAGAAATTAGATGGAATCATCACTATTATTGAATAGATTATAAAATAATAAAATGTATTATAAAGTCTATTCCCACTAATTTGATAATTTATATAAAATGCACCAATTTCTTGAAAGATGCAAACTCCCAAAATACGCAAGGAGAAATAGATAACCTAGTTAACTCTGTATCTGTTAAAGAAATTGGAACAACAATTAATGATCTTCCTAAAGTTAAATCAACAAGTCCAGATGGTTGCAGCAGTGAATTCTACTGAACATTCAGGAAAGCAATAATACCAATTCTCTGTAATATCTTCCAATAACAGAAGTAGGATGAATTCTTCCTAATTAGTTATATAATGCCAGCATTAGCCTAATACCAAAACCAGATAAACAATATCTCTCATAGACTGATGCAAAAATTCTTAACAAATTATTAGCTAATCTAACCCAACAATGTATAAAATAAACATCACATCTAGCAGGATTTAATAAATAAATGGGGGTAAAGACACAAATGCCCTATGCAAAAGAGTTCCAAATAATGTATGTAAATACTCTGCCCTCAAGAAAATGGATTAACGTCACTAACCACCAGGAAAATGCAAATCAAAACCACAATGAAGATGTTACCTCATACCTGTCACAATGCCTATTATCAAAAAGACATAACAAATATTGGTAAAGATGTAGAGTAAAGGGAGCCCTTGTTCACTGTTAGTAGGAATGTAGGTACAACTACTATGGAAGACACTATGGCTCTTCCTCCAAATAAATAAATACAATCCAGCAAGTCAACTTCTAGATATTCATCCAAATTAAATAAAAACACTAATCCAAAGAGAAAATGCACCCATATATATATATTGTAGCATTGTATACAATAGCCAAACTATGGAAACACTAAGTAGGCATCAATGAATGACTAAAGAAGATATGATATGTCTCTATGTGTATATATGTATGTAAATATATTTATATATAAACATAAACACAATTGGATACACATATATAGGATATGTATACACACAATTGAATATTTATATACACATACACAGTTGTGTATATATGTATATACAACGTGTATATGCACAATACACATATATATGTATATACCCATATACACAAATGGAATATTATGCAGCCATTAAAAAGAATGAAATCTTGACATTTGCAACAATGTCAGTGAGCTGCAGAAAGATGGATGAAATAGGTAAAGGGCATTAAGAGGTATAATCTTCCAGTTAGAGGATAAATAAGACATGAGATGTAACCTACAGCATAGGAATATAGTCAAATAATGTAATAAGTTTTATGGTGTCAGATGGTAACTAGACTTACTGTGGTGGCCATTTTGTAATGTGTATAAATATTTAACCACCCTGCTATATCCCTGAAACTAATATAATATTGTATGTCCATTAATTTTTAATAAAAAAGCTAAGTAAAAAAGCTTCCAGAACTTGTTCATAACCATTAGGAAAGATGGGACAGACCATTCAATGTAAAAAGAATTTGAAACAAAAATTCAGTTCATTGTAGAAAAATAAAGGTATATTTGTTGCAAAAAAAAAAAAGAGAGAGAGAGAGAGAGAAGAAAGTGGATTATAATTTCCTCCTACAGTGTGGACTATTCATAGTGATTTTCATTCAAAGAGTACAGTGTGCAAAGGGGTAAGTTTACTTTACAGTGTAGAGAACTGATAAACACCATCTCAATCCAGGTGATCAAGTAGGTAACAGTGATAAGTCATATTGATAGTTTGGACACTTAACGTGATGTGATGAGAAATGCAATGTAACTGTGTGGTACCACAAGTGGATTAGTCTAGTTTAATCATGAGAAAAACACGAGGGAAATCTTGAGATACATTCTAGAAAATACCTAATTACACTCAGAACCATCAAGGTCATCCCAAACAAATTCCTAGAGAATGTCCCAACAAACAAGAGCCTAAGAAGATATCAATACCAAATGTAATGTATTATGGTACATTTGATCTAAGAAAAGAAAAATAACATTAGGGAAAAATGAGAAAATCTTAATTGTTAACTCTAGTTAATAATAGTATATTAAGGGGCAACTGGGTGGCTCTGTCGGTTAAGTGTCTGGCTTCAGCTCAGGTTATGATCTCAGGGTCCTGGAATCGAGACCTGTATCAGGATCTCTGTTTAGCTGGGAACCTGTTGCTCTCCCGCTTGTACTCTTTCTCTCTCTCTGTCAAATAAATAAATAACATTAAAAATAATAGTTATTATTTTTAATATTAATTAAAAATAGTTAAATTTAATTAAAATTAGTTATTATTTTTAATATTAATTAATGAACCAATGTTGGTTCATTAATTGTAACAAAGGTACCATACCAATGTAAGATGTTACTAGCAGGGGAATACAGATGTGGAGTATATGGAAGTTCTCTGTACTAGATTGAATATTAATTCTGTAAAGCAAAACTGTTCTGAAATATTTTAAAGTCTTTTTTTTAAATGGCAGATTCTGGAACAAAATTATAATTAAGTCCAATGTAATGTAGCTTATTTCCTCATTCATCCCAGAGACTTTTGCAGAATTCCTTCGGGATAAAATATTGCAACAGAATAAATAGGATTCTAATAGAATTATAGTCTTTAGGGGAAAAAATGATATACTTTTTCTCCCAACTACTGACTCAGTCAGATGCAGAACAGAAAAGCAGTTCTTACAAAATCAACAGCAGGAGTACAGGACATATCAGTAAATGACCAAAGATGTTTAATGAGGTCACCTCCAATCAAAGATGAAATGATGGATATTAACATGTTGAGAAAGACTATGGTTCCTTACAAACTGAAGCATGCATTAGAAATCCAATATGAAATGTTTGAGAGTCAATTTAGATTTACTCTGTTGTTACTGTTATTATGATGCTATTATACCACTGGCTGATAGGACCTGAAGAAATCCAGATGCGGACAGAAGATTAATGTTAATAGAAAAAATACAGTACAACAAAAGCAACATAACAATACAGACAATATATTGCAAAGATGAATCCCCCCTTTTTTCTTTTAATTAAAGGCTATTTTAATTATCACAAATAAAATGCCATAAACCATGAGGAATTCAAAGAAAAAACAATCCATGCTCAATTTAGTGTCAGTGGTACCCCTTTTAAGGTCTCTTATGCATTGCAGAGGGAAATCAGGAGCTATATTTTCCCAAATGTAGTTCTGAGGTTGGGTAAACCACTGTGAGACACTTGTCCCAGAGTTATATGGTGGAAGGGGAAATGACCTCTGAGGCAGGTGAAAGCAGATCTTGAACAAAATCTGAGCCTTGAGACTCACATAAGCTGGTGCTGCCAGTAGCTAAGAACAGACGTTTAAGAGGTCTTGTCAAAAATGCTGAAATCTCCACCACTTCAGAGACAGGTCAGGAATATGGCCTGCTTGGACAGCTAACAATATCCTTCATGAGACTGGTGACATTTATTGTGGCTTCTGTGTGACTGCCTGTGAATCAACTATTCTACAGAACTCTTCCTTGCCTTCTTCACCTAACCCTCCAACAATCATTGGATAAAATGGCTTGGATTAAGGCATTCCTCCTCAGAAATCCTAGAGTGGGTCTTATTTTCCTAAGTGAAACATGACTCTTCAACTAAATGGATAACACCAAAACAGACATTTAGAAGATATACAGTTACAAAATCACTCTTCCAGGATTTGAGAGAAATATGTTCTATGGAATACCAACTGATTTGTGGCCTTTTCCTATCTTAGAATGATAAATGACAAGTTTACTAGTTCTGGGCTCCCATTTTTTCCAACTCTCAAGTGATACCAGACAAGGGCCAAAAACCTTTCTAGTTGTCACTCTACAAGTCCGAATATTAAGATTAACTAGGTTAAGAAGTAGATGATGAAACTAATATTCCAGTTAGAAATGTTGGTGCAGGGAATTTAACAGAATGGATAATTTGTTTTGACATAACAAATCACCTGTCTTCTAACTTAACTTTTTCTTTAGTAAAATCTAACTATAAAATATAATGGATAGAGTCTTTCTAAACATCTAAAATCCTTTGTACTTTTCATGTGTATGATGAATTCCAATGATTTCATACTTTTCATACATTGGCAGCAAACACTTAAGCTGACATTTCAAGATAAGAAATAATTAATCAAAATTCCATCTAAATTGTATATCTTAATGCTGCTAAACCCTAGAAAGCATATTATATTGGGCCACATTGCAAATACAAGGTCCTACTCAACTGCTTATGTCTCTGTAACAAATGATTACAAATTTGGGGGTGTAGAACAACCTACATTCATTCTCTAACATGTTTATAAAATCGAAGTTTGAAATCAGTCTTACAAGGTTACCTCTGGAGGCTCGAGGGGAGAACCTGTTTCTTTGCCCTTCTAGGTTCTAGAGCCAGCAATGTAGTGTTATACTTCAGTGGTCACATTATCTTGTTTCTATTCTCTTTGTCAAATCTCCTTCTGTATTCTCCAGTAAGGTCACTTTTGATTACATATAGAACCCACTACAATAATGAGACTACACTATGTCACACCCTCTGGGAAAGCTAAAATAAAGGTAACATCAATATTACTTTAGAACCTGTAGCAGTTGGAACTCTAACATACTATTAGTGGGTGTGTAAAATGATTCAAGCACTTTCAAATGCTGTTGGTCAGCTATAAAGTAGTAATACACCCATATCCTGGTGATTTCACTTTTATGAATCTACCCAAAAGAAATGAAAATGTTTCTCTACAAAAATATGTATACAATTGCTGTTAATTCTGTCTTTATTCACCCAATCAAAAAATCTTGGAAAAAGAGACTAAAATGTCCACAATTTAATGAATAAACCAAGCATAATCACTAATTTTATGAAGAAACATCAATAAAAAGGAATGATTAAATCATAAAACAAGAACATCGAAAATACAATTTTGAATAAAAGAGGTAAAACACAAAAGAGTACATATTGTATTTGTCCATTTGTTCAATGAAACTATAAATTAAGTTAATCTATGTAGATAAAAATCAGAACAGTAGTTATCTCAGTATACGTAGGTTAAAGTGGGTATGACTGAAAAGAAATGTAAAGAACTTTCTGGGATGACCAAAATGCTCTAAAGTAAATCCTGATTTGAATTTAGTTACATGAAGAAATGGATATTTAAAACTTATGGAACTCCATATAGTACATATTATATTATGAAAATTTTATTTCAATTAAAAAGATTTTGAAGGAAAAATAACTGACAAAAATTAATTGAACACAACATTTAACCTAGCAATTCCATCTTTTTGGAATTTTCCCATGTATACTGGAAACATGTTGACACAAAATCTGAGCGTAATAGTTTATAGCAATTTATTTATAATCATCAAAACCTGGAACACCTCAAATATCCTTCAATAGGTGAATGGATAAACAAACTGGAAAACATCCATATAAATGAAAGCTACTCAGCAATGAAGAAAAAACTATTGATTTGTGAGACAATGTGAATAACTCTTAAATGTACTTCATTAAGTGAAAGATGCCAAAGGCTACATATTGTATGAGTTAATTTATATGACATTCTGGAATAAGCTAAACAACAGGGATAGAAAATAGATCAATGGTTGTCAAGGCGAGGAGGTAGAAAGAGGTTGTCTACAAAGGAGCAACAGGTAGAAACACCTGGAGATGATAGTATTGCTCTAAATAGTACTCTGTAGTGGGTACATGACTAGGCATTTGTCAAAACCCATAGAATAAATTTTCCTATATGCTGATTTAAAATCAAAACAAAGGCATGATATCAGGGGTTCCAGAATGGAATGCAGATTATATAAGAATGAATTTAATTTTATCATAAATAAATGATATAGCTACACTGAAGGGAGTAAAGGAGGTGATCCTTAATTTGAAGAGATTTACAATGCAGAAAGTTTGGTGAATATCACCTTCTCCAATAATCAAGATAACATTACCAATAAAAAGTCATGGTGATATCATGTTTCCCTCAATAAGACAGGATGAAAAAGACAATTCACCTCTCTGATATTCTTCCCCAAATTCACACCCCCAGTTGAATGATGAGAAAAACCTAAAAACAACCAAACCTGTGGGACATTCTATAAAATTCTTCAAAATTCCTGAACAGTATCTTCAGTTTCCAAGTCACAAAAGACAGAGAAAGACTATGAAACTGTCACAGATTGTAGCTAAAAAATAATGAAAAGTAAACATGATGGGGCACTGTGGACTGAATCATAAAACAAAAGAAAAAACAGTAGAAAAACTGAAGTCCTGATAAAGTGTGTAGTTTCTTTAACAATAATATACCAATGCTAATCTTCATGTTGACAAATGTGTCATGGTTATTTTAAATGTTTATATTAGGAGAAACTGAATGAAAAGTATACAGAAACTCACTCTACTATCTTTGGTACTTTCATGTAAATAAGAAGTTTCTTGAAAATTTAAAGTTAAAAACTGAATTAAAAATCTTTGAGACTTTGCATATATTTCAGAAATGTGGAAAAACTATGGTGATTATATGTTCTTCAAAAGTTATAATGAGTTATCTTGGAAAGGAAGCTGGACTTGTACATATTTTAGAAATGAGATTTCAATTACAAATGTAACTTTCTATAAAACATTATTTATATATATTACAGACTGATCCCTTACTACTTACCCACATTCTCCCTTCCCATTCATTATTAGATCACTTGACAAAGTGTTTTATAGCTTTATTGAGATATAGTTGGTATATAATAAACTATACATAATTAATGTGCAAAATTTGGTAAGTTTATTTTTTTAACTTACTATGGGCCTGGAAATGGGAAAAAATGCTAAAAACATTACATTGGATTAGCTCTAAGATATTTAAGATTTTTAAGCTTCAATGTACATATGATAAACACATGGAATCATTACCATAGGAAAGTGAACAAATTCATCATTTTTGATCATTTTTTTTCTCATATCTCTTGGTAATGTTTTAGCTCATCATCTCCCTTTACATACAACATTCAAATTTTCCTGATTTTGATTGGCTGGATCCTAAACCTTGAAGTCTTCACTTATAGTTCCCTCATCCAAAATGCATTCCTTAACTAATCCCATACCACATAGCCTGATGTCATATACCTATTTTCATTTAACTTACTACATTACATTTTATCCATGTCTATGTGGCAATCTTCTCCAAATGAGGTTATATCAACAGTGGAAGGAATTTTTTTCATCACTGTATCCATAAATTTTAATACAGATCAGCTGCTAAATACACATCTGTTAAATTATATAATTCCATGGCTTGTATTCTTTGCAGAAACACATAATATGCTTCTGTTAAAATATCTTATTTTAGATCGTATTATCTAACAAATAAAACTATCATATTTGTTATGATTCAAGAGGACTATGAAATAACATGGTTATCTTTTTTAATTAAAAGCCAATGGTGTGTGTATTTAATTATTTTGGTTAATCAAGACACAACATTCTTAAAAACGTGAATGTGTTTATATGAGTTCAGTGCTTCCACTATTACAACACTTTCATTACTTAATAAAATTACTGACTTCCAAATATAGTTGGTGTGTTTGTTTTGTTTGTTAACTATGATTGCTTTATAATATAATTATACGTTCTCCATCAGTGATTAAGAACTTTACATATAAATTTATATGAGATTAGATACTATGTTTTGGTACATCTCATGACTGTAATTGTCATAAATAGACAAATAGTAACTAAATGATTTTCTTTGATTTACTGACCATTACATATAGGTTAATTTTTAATTGAAGAGACAAGTATATCCTGGATGTTTTCTGTATTTTACATTACTGTGGTCTATTTGATTATCCATACCAAAACTCTGTGATTGTTTATTAAAATAAACTAGTAATTTTTACATTGATTCATGATTTCAGCATTTTGAAAAACTATTGGCTGCTGCTGTCATTGAGAAATGCTACCATATTTAATGCTGTTTCTTAAACCTAAAAAATAAATTGTGCTTCTATTTAATTTTTAACTATTAATTATATCTCTAAAATTTTGAATTCCCTAAAATCCCTTAAGTATGTAATTTTAAAAATATGTTGGAATATCAATATGTTAATCTTGAAGTTATTTCATAATACTAATATCAACATAAGCAGTATCTAACATTTTATTAATTTTATGTGTTAAATAGCTGATGACTTTAATTGAGGTGTGCTTTGCTATAGTTACTAAGTGACAATCAAATATCTAATATTTGATTTCTCTCCAGAATTATGTCCCTTGATAATTCCTTATTAATTTTGAGGAAAAACATACTTGGATATTATATATATTTGTTATTATTATTAATTTTTATTTAGAGAGAGAGCACGCACATGCACAAGTAGGGGGGCAGAGGGAGAAAGAATCTTAAGCAGGCTCCATGCTCAGTGTGGAGCTCCATCTCAGGACCTTGAGATCATGACCTGAGCCAAAACCATGAGTCGGATGCTTAACCAAATGAGCCACCCAGGCGCCCTTAGCTATTTTAGATGGTATCAATTTTAGATTAAAAACATAATTAGAATATCCTTTCGGTATTTCAACTAGAAGTAAATTATATACAGCCCACTGAAAAATAAGTATACTGTGTCACTCTATCAGTTGTTTGTGACAAATTAATGCCACCATTAAATCTTTTGATGGATTAGGTTTGAAAAAGTATTTAAGAGTTTTATTTGGTATACAATTTTTATTCTTTTTTTTTTAATTTTTTTTTAAAGATTTTATTTATTTATTTGACAGAGAGATCACAAGTAGGCAGAGAGGCAGGCAGAGAGAGAGGAAGGGAAGCAGGGTCCCTGCTGTGCAGAGAGCCCGATGCGGGGCTCGATCCCAGGACACTGGGATCATGACCTGAGCCGAAGGCAGCAGCTTAACCCAGTGAGCCACCCAGGCGCCCCGGTTTACAATTTTTAATTGTATAACTTTTATAGGATCAAAAGACAAATCCAATAGAGCAAAAGTAGTCTGTTGTATTATTTCTAATCAGAAATAAAAAGATTAATCATCATGATTTCAGTTCTTTAAAAAATGTAGTCTGTCAGACTTTGAATATGTAGAGTATCTCTATACTTTCCATGTCATACTTTTTGTATTTTCTTATTTACCTTCATTACTAAATGGCAAAGTTTTAATATGGAAAATAATTCACAATTCACTTGCTTCGTATAAAAACTGATTAATTTGGAATAGAACAAAGATAATAAAATTTGTTTAATTGGAAATTCTGAGAAAATAAATGTTAATTTTATTTTCTTTTTTTCTGTTGGCCTATCACTTAATCAGTTTGGGCTGTGGCATCAATTTTATTATTTGCACATAGACAGTGACTAAATTTAGGTTCAGATTTGCCCAATATAATTACACTTCATGATCACTGCCTTGGTTTGTTTGCTTCCCATATTCCTATTTTCTTTCAAAATTCTCCCCATAATGACAACAAATTCTATGGTAATCCTATACTCAGGGAAAACGATACTGTTTCAGTATGTTAATTTTTATAAGTGATCTCAATTTGTTTAATAACTAAAGGAATTAAATTATTTTCTCATACATATATATTTTTCATTGTTATTATTTACCAAATTAAATATTGTGCAACACACATGTATAACTATAATCAATGTATTTCATTTTAATGTATTTTAAGTACTGCACTATAAATATAGTCAAAATCATATATGTAGATTTGAGTTATTTTAACACAGTAAGTTTTAATCTTTTTTCTCTTTTATGCTTTTGTCATAAGATATACATAGAAAAATTTTCCATCTTAGCCACTTTTAGGTGAATGGTTCAGAAATCTTAAGTATATCCAGACTGTTATGCTTAATTTATATTTAAAGAATATGTCAATAATGAATCATCAACATACCCTGAAAATCGAAAGTTAACAAATTCAATGCAAAATTACGAAATAGGTAAAGGATATGTTTAAGTTCTGAATTTCTCTTTCCTGGAAGAGAGACAGATGAAAAGCAGCCTCACCTGATTACATTTCATGTTTCTAGATTGATCTCTCAGACGGGCTGGTTCCTTGTTTCCTGTCCTCTAACTCAGGGGATCTCTAAACACCAAAGTCAGTCAAGACCATGGCAAATCTCTACCCCACTATTCCTAAGTGGCTCTGTAAGTCTCCATTCTTTGTAACCAAAGAGCCTTGACTGTAACAAAGAACACTGAGTTTGAAACTTCATGTTATAAAGTTTCCACAGTTTCTCATGTTAGTAAGTAATGAAAAAACAAAAACATTGTTAAACAAATGCTGTGTTTAACATGTATTTCAGGCTGCTCATGAAATTTCACATTATGCTAAAATTACCAAAAATGTTACCAAATTATCTCTGAGAACACTTTTTTTTCATGAAACCATGGATATATTCAATTGCACACATATTAAATATATATTTTAATAATCACAATATTGACAGATAAATTTGCATTTCTATTACCAAATGCATAACATGTAAGATCTAATATTTATAAATTTGTTATTTTTAACTACAAGAGAATAATATTTAATTCAAGGAAAGAAAGTTTGCTTTGGTATATAACATCTTTGATTTATGGGGTGAATTCTCTTTCTTCCTATCAAACTACAACAAAATATACCTGTTGTTAATAATACTTTATTATAAATTTTTGAAAATAGGCTGCTTGGGTGGCTCAGTTGGTTAAGCCACTGGCTTCAGCTCAGGTCATGATCCCAGGGTGCTGGGCTCAAGTCCTACATTGGGATCCCCCTGCGCTGTGGGGAGCCAACTTCTCCCTCTCCCTCTTCCCGTCACTCCTCCTGTTTCTGCTCTCTCTCCCTCTGTCAAATAAATTAAATCTTTAAAAAATGTCTTTGAGGGACACCTGGGTGGCTCAGTTGGTTAAGCAGCTGCCTTCGGCTCAGGTCATGATCCCAGCGTCCTGGGATTGAGTCCCACATTGGGCTCCTTGCTCATCGGGGAGCCTGCTTCTCCCTCTGCCTCTGCCTGCCATTCTGTCTGCCTGTGCTTGCTCTCTCTCCCTTTCTCTCTCTGACAAATAAATAAATAAAATCTAAAAAAAAAAATGTCTTTGAAAACAACTGGGAAATCAAAAAGGGCAGTAGGGTTGAGGGTTAAAATCAACTTTCCACAGGATAATCTGAATGATTAAATAGAAAGTTTAAAGTTTAATATGTAGAGTAAAAGTGTGTGTGAAATGGCTCCTCTGCTTAGTTTAAACTATATGAGAAGATGATATTTTAATACTAAATTAAAATACTATCAGTATCTTAGATTAAATGTTCATGGTGTGGTATTTCAAGGACCTATCAACCTTAAAGTCATAAAACACCTTCTTAAAGAACAAAAGTTATCTAATGAATTTTGTACTTGTATTAGAGAAATTTAGAGTAACAAAAATACATTACATTTTTTTAAAAATATGCTTATTTTCATTTATTTTTTAATATATAATGTATTATTTGTTTCAGGGTGACAGGTCTGTGATTCATTAGTCACAATTCACAGCACTCAACATAGAACATACCCTCCCCAATGTCCATCACCCAGCCATCCCAACCCTCCCACCCTCTTCCCCTCCAGGAACCCTCAGTTTGTTTCCTGAGATTAAGAGTCTCTTATGGTTTGTCTCCCTCTCTGCTTTCATCCCTTTTCATTTTTTCCTCTCTTCCCCAATGACCCTCTGTCTTGTTTCTCAAATTCCTCATATTACCATGATAATATAACTGTCTTTCTCTGACTGACTTATTTCACTTAGCATAATACCCTCTAGTTCTATCCATGTTATTGCAAATGGCAAGATTTCATTTTTGATGGCTGCATAATATTCCATCACTTATGTATACCACATCTTTATCCATTCATCTGTTGATAGACATCTGGGCTCTTTCCATAGTTTGGCTACTGTGGACACTGCTGCTATAAATATTAGGGTGTATATACCCCTTTGCATCACCCACCACATTTGTATCTTTGGGGTAAATACCCAGTAGTGCAACTGCTGGGTTGTAGGGTAGCTTTATTTTCAACTTTTTGATGGAACCTCTCCATACTGTTTTCCAGAACAGCTGTACCAGCTTGCATTCCCACTGACAGTGTAGGAGGATTCCCCTTTCTCCACATCCTTGCCAACATCTGTTGTTTCCTGACTTGTTAATTTTAGTCATTCTGACTGATGTGAGGTGGTATCTCATTGAGGCTTTGATTTGTATTTCCCTGATGCCAAGTGACGTTGAGCACTTTTTCATGTGTCTATTGGCTATCTGGATGTCTTCTTTGAAGAAATGTCTGTTCATGTCTTCTGCCCATTTCTTGATTGGATCATTTGTTCTTTGGGTGTTGAGTTTGATAAGTTCTTTATAGATTTTGGAGACTAGTCAATTTATCTGATATGTAATTTGTGAATATCTTCTCCCATTCTGTCAGTTGTCTTTTGGTTTTGTTGACTGTTATCTTTGCTGTGCAAAAGCTTTTGATCTTGATGAAGTCCCAATAGTTCATTTTTGCCCTTGCTTCACTTGTCTTTGGCGATGTATCCATGAAGAAGTTGTGGAGGCTAAGGTTGAAGAGGTTGCTGCCTGTGTTCTCCTCAAGGATTTTGATGGATTCCTGTCTCACATTGAGGTATTTCTTCCATTTTGAGTCTATTTTTCTGTGTGGTGTAAATAAATGTGTTTCATTCTTCTTCATGTGGCTGTCCAATTTTCCTAACACCATTTGTTGAAGAGACTGTCTTTTTTCTATTGGACATTCTTTCCTGCTTTGTTGAAGATTAGTTGACCATAGAGTTGGGGGTCCATTTCTGGGCTCTCAATATCATTGGTCTGTTTTTATCTATATGTCTGTTTTTGTTCAAGTACCATACTGTCTTGCTGATGACAGCTTTGTAATAGAACCTGAAGTCTGGAATTGTGATGCTACCAGCTTTGCTTTTCTTTTTCAACAGTCCTCTGGCTATTTGGGTCTTTTCTGGTTCCATATAAATTTTAAGAGTATTTGTTCCATTTCTTTGAAAAAGGTTGATGGTATTTTAATAGGGATTGCATTAAATTGTGCAGATTGTTCTAGATAGCATAGACATTTTCACAATATTTGTTCTTCCAATCCATGAGCATGGAATGTTTTTCCATTTCTTTGTGTCTTCCTCAACTTCTTTCATAAATATTGTATAGTTCCCTGAGTATAAATTCTTTGCCTCTTTGGTTAGATTTATGCCCCAATCAAAAGACACAAGGTATCAGATTTGTTTAAAAAAAAAAAAAAAAAAAAGACCCATCAATATGCTGTTGCAAAACACTCATTATAGACCAAAAGACACCATGAGATTTAAAGTGAGGGGTTATAAAACTATTTATCATGCTAACAAACATCAAAAGAAAGCTGGGGGTGGCAATCCATATATCAGACAAATTAGATATTTAACCAAAGACTATAAGAGATGAGGAAGAACATTATATCATACTTACAGGGTCTATCCAACAAGAAGATCTAACAATTGTAAATATTTATGCCCCTAACGTGGGAGCAGATGATTATATAAGCCAATTAATAACAGAATCAAAGAGACACACTGACAATAATTCAATAATAGTAAGGGACTTTAATACCCCCCTCCTTGAAATGGACAGATCATCGAAGCAAAAGATCAACAAGGAAATAAGGGCTTTAACTGACACACTGGACCAGATGGACATCACAGATATATTCAGAACATTCCATCCCAATGTAACAGAATACACATTCTTCTCTAGTCCACGTGGAACATCCTCCAGAATAGATCACATCCTGGGTCACAAATCAGGTCTCAACCAGTACCAAAAGATTGGGATAATTCCCTGCATATTTTTGAACCACAGTGCTCTGAAACTCAAACTCAATCAAAAGAGGAAAGTTGGAAAGAATTCAAATACATGGAGGCTACAAGAGCATCATACTAAAGAATGAATCAGTCAACCAGGAAATTAAGGAATAATTTAAAAGATTCACAGAAACAAATGAAAATGAAAACACAACTGCTCAAAGTCTTTGGGATGCAGCAAAGGCAGTCCTAAGAGGAAATTACACAGCAATACAAGCCTTTCTCAAGAAACAAGAAAGCCCTCAAATATACAACCTAACCTGACACCTAAAGGAGCTGGAGAAAGAACAGCAAGGGAAGCCTAAAACCAGCAGGAGAAGAGAAATAATAAAGATCAGAGCAGAAATCAATGAAATAGAAATCAAAACAATAGTAGAACAGATCAACAAAAGTAGGAGCTGGTTCTTTGAAAGAATCAATAAGATCGATAAACTCTTGGCCAGACTTATCAAAAAGAAAAGAGAAAGGATCCAATAAATAAAATCATGAATGAAAGAGAAGAGATCACAACCAATACCAAAGAAATAGAAACAATTTTAAGAACATATTATGAGCAACTATATGCCAACAAATTAGACAATCTGGAAATAATGGATGCATTCCCAGAGACCTATAAACTACATTAACTAAACCAGGAAGAAATAGAAAAACTGAACAGACCCATAACCAGGAAGGAGACTGAAGCAGTCATCAAAAATCTCCCAAACAAACAAGAGCCCAGGGCCAGATGGCTTCACAGGGGATTTATACCAAACATATCAAGAAGAATTAATACCTATGCTTCTGAAACTATTCCAAAAAATAGAAATGGATGGAAAACTTCCAAACTCATTTTATGAGGCCAGCATTACCTTGATCCCAAAACCAGACAAAGACCCCATCAAAAAGAATTACAGACTGATATCCCTGATGAATATGGATAAAAAAATTCTTACCAAAATACTAGCTAATAGGATACAACAGTACATTACAAGGATTACCATGACCAATTGGGATTTATTCCTGGACTGCAAGGCTGGCTCAACAGCTGCAAATCAATCAATGTGATACACTACATTAATAAAAGAAAGAACAAGAACCATCTGATACTCCCAACCGATGCAGTAAAAGCATTTGACAAAGTATAGCATTCCTTCTTGATCAAAACTCTTCACAGTGTAGGGACAGATACATCTATCACACTGTAGAGATAGATATTGAGGTCACATACCTCAATATTGTAAAAGCCATCTATGAAAAACCCACAGCGAATATCATTCTCAGTGGGGAAAAACAGAGCTTTCCACTAAGGTCAAGAACACAGCAGAGCTGTCCACTATCACTACTGCTATTTAACATAGTACTATAAATCTTAGCCTCAGCAATCAGACAACAAAAAGAAACAAAATCCATCTGAATCAGCAAAGAAATAGTCAATCTTACTCTTTGCTGATGATATGACACTTTATGTGGAAAAATAAAAAGACTCCACCACAAAACTTCTAGAACTCATACAGGAATTCAGTAAAGCATCAGGATATAAAATCAATGCACAGAAATCAGTTGCATTTCTATACCCTAACAAGAAGACAGAAGAAAGAGAAATTAAGGAGTAGATCCCATTTACAATTGCACCTAAAACCGTAAGATCCCTAGGAATACATTTGATTTTACAAGGGACTGTCACATATATGTAATTTTCACTGGTAAGTGAAGTAGCTAGGTAAGCATTAAAATCCCCAAAGGAATATCAAGGTACAGAAAGATTAAGTCATGCACTAAGGTCATAATAAGAGGCAGTGCATATACTACCTATGATCTTTATGCCCACCCAGAGCTTTCTCTTCTACACCAGTTTCCATAAGGCCAAAAGATTGTTTAATTCAACTTTAATGGTAAGGGGGAAATTGAGGAAAGGAAGTATTTTCCTAAAAACCTAACTCTGTGTGTATGTGGTTGTGTCTACACATGTGCATGTGTATGTGTGTGTGTGTGTTTCCTGTGCAAATACTAGTACTCTGTGTTGATATATTTTTTTTGAAGATTTTTAATTAATTTATTTGACAGAGAGAGAGTGAGAGACAGAGAGCACAAGCAGGTGGAGAGTGAGAAGCAGACTCCCCACTAAGCAGGGAGCCTGATGTTGGACTTGATTCTAGGATCTTGGGATCATGACCCGAACCAAAGGCAGACACTTAACCAACTGAGCCACCCAGGCGCCCTGCTAGAGCAGATATTTGGTGGAGCTTTACAAATGTGAAGATAATTTGCAAGACATACATAATATATTTTGGTTGAAATATTGTTGAAGTACTTTTTTTTAAAGGCCTTTTCTAGAAATTATACTTGCATTGGGATCCCAGTCCAGTGTCTGTACCATAGAATATATAAGGAATGCATAATAGGGCAGGATAGTGCATTGAGAATCACAAATGATTAAGTTAGCACATTAAAAAATAAAAGATAAAATGTCTTTGCATAAGGCATCAGGAGAAATAAATGTTAATTAGGTATCTCCAATACCTAAAAATAATTGCAGCATATGGTAGATACTCAATAAAGATTTTTTAAACAATAAAAAGGCAAAACTTCTAAGAATAGCCACATAATTATTTCATTTATTCCTCTGCATTGGGGAAAAAAATTTAAAAATTGAACTGGAAAAGAAAAAAAATCCATCTCAATAGATTCCTACTACCCTTACAAGATTTATAGGAACCATTTCCTGAAACACTTAATTTATTTTTGTTTCTTTTCTATCTTCAGAGATTAAGCAATATATATCTACATTACATTGAGTAATCAAGTGCTTTTAAAATTCTTTATTAGTGAGATTTATTACTCATCTTAATTTTATTTGTAAATTTTAAATTCAATGCTATCTAAACAAACTGACATTTGTGAATTATGTAATATAATCTTACTTATAATAATGAATAAGACATTTTCAGTGATTTAGTACAGACAGTATTTTCCAAGGAAAAAAAGGACAATAGAGTAGATTGGTTATAATCTGCCATCACCATCACCATCACTCACAAATGCATGTGTTATGGGCCTATTTGCACATGATGTTTTGCTGGGTACTTCTTCAAATATCATATTCAGTGAATAAATCAGCAGCTGGATGACAACAGTCTTCCTGAAATAAAAAAGCTTTAAAACAATACTGAAATATATGATTATACAAGAAAAATGCTTGCCTTAAAAATGCAGGATATTATGGGAAGTTAATATAGATATTCAAGATTAAGCTCAACATAAAAGCATGCACTATATTTTGAAAGTGATACTTATCGGAGAGCTCTTACTCTTCTAAAATGCTTTTGCGTTTATTAGAAACATATCAGCAGGAAGGAAACTTTTCCAAAATATTCCATTCATTGAACTCTTATTTATATAAAACTTTGAATTTTTACAAAAGAGTTCTATACAAATCTTTCAAGTTGCATGTCCTGTTTTAAAACTAGGATTTATTTCCAATTTCTCCTCAAACAAGTCCCTTCTTTGGTATCTCAGTTACATATTTCAGTGTGTCAAAAAGCAAAACTCAAAATAGGAAATAGCCTGAGTTTATCATGGCACTAAATTACCGGCCCAATTCTATTTTCCCTAATATTAAGGGAGAAAATGTGGCTATGTATACAATAATTTTTCCCCTTTTAAGGGTACAATATTTTTGTCTAGTTAGCTATATATCAATCCCAGACTTCATCAGGACCTTTTAAAATACATCTCCTTATTTTCTTACCCAGATTCCATTATTATTTATATTTCATAGGTTCATAATTTTTATTCTGAGAATTTGTGAAAACCTACATTATACAATTGAAAAACAAACCATCTCAGTTGTTACTCTTGAAAAAATTTTTATTCCACAAATATCAATCATTCAAAATCATGACACACACTTTCTAAAATAGGTGTTAAACTGATGTAGTTTTATCATCAAGGTAATCAAAGGTAATAATCTTCTATATCAAAGAGACTTTTTTCTTTCCTCTACAATTTTCCCATCCTTCACTGGCTACAAAAGTTTGAAAGTTGACATCCAGGCATCTCTAAGATTCCAAGATCACCTCCACACATATACTGCAAATAGAGTACTCTCACTTCCCTCTTATTTATATAACGATTCAGAAAGATGTCCTTTCTTGTTATAATTATGGTGAGTGTAGAGACACCATCTGTCTCTAACCAACAAAAATGTTTCTCCTTCTTCCTTCCTTACCAGGAGATCACTCCTTAGCATCTTTTTCAGCTGGATTTTTGTAAAGAGAGACAGAAATGGAAGAGGAATGATTTTCTTTCTGATTAAAAGAGAAGTATGAGAATATTTTCCTATTTGCGTTGAGTGTTTACTCAGTAAAGAGAAACAAAATGGTTGGAGTTACTGCACCATCTTGTGATCATTTGGGATATGAAGCCAACTAAAATTGGATACACAAACATAAAATAGACAAGATACAACATGATATAGGCTAATAAGCTAATGTTATTCCAAATAAAATAAAGATAACTAAGGCAAATGCTAAATTTTATCTTTTTTCCCTAGAATTAGTTATGTGTGAACTCTGTGAAAATAATTATTTCCACAAATCCAAATAAGAGAATTATTTAAACCAAGTTATTATAGCCAAGACTCCATTTCCCTTAATACTATATACATATAAATGTGAAATCATTCTTCTCACAACGTAAGTAATAATTCACTTACTGTACAATACTCATGGAGGTGGTTTTCTTTTGTGCCACAGCATAAACATAGTTACATAACTCAGAATAAACCTTTTTTCTCCAAAAGACAGTAGTAGCATTTATTACTTTTGACAATAACAATATAGCATCTTATGTGAATTAAGGTTGGCTCTGAGTGAACTATGACATTAATTTCATATCACTGAATGTTGATTTCATATCACTTTTTGAAATAATTCCTTCTTTCTGTGTATTTCTGACTATATTCCAATAAATAGATAACTTGAGGTATAGAAAACTTGTCTGCCACCACCCCCATGCCTTCCAAAAGCTCAGAATCTAAAACCTAAAATATACTGAAACAATTAAAGATATAATTTAATTAATTCTAATTAATAGATGGCATGCCTACCAAAATCTTTAAATTGAAAAAATATTTTTACACAATTATTAATATGTATATTAAGGAGTTACTCCCAAATGTTCTCCATAATTGAAATACACTTTGAAAAATAAGAAATAGCACCAAGCTTCCTGTTATTATTTTAGGAAATAATTATGGTGTAACCACTTTACATGTTCTTTTCCTTTAACCATTTTTCTTATGACTGTTTTCAAATTATGGGAATGTTGCCATTGTGACTAGGATTAACCTGTTTAACTATATCAAGATAAATCACACATATTTTAAAAGGAAACTCACTTCACTGTGTTGAGAGATCAGTCTGATATTCTCGCTAAGACATTTGGACAGATGATTATAGCTGTTCAGTCAATGCATGAGTCCCATCTCTGCCAAGACTTCCTCCCTCTAGTCATGGATTACTGACCTTGGGGCAGCTGCCTAAGCAAGAGGGAAAAGATGCATGTGTCTCCGTCTGAAATACTCTGTAGTAATTCTAATTGACTGCAGTGATATCTACTGGTGACAGTGGAGAAAGCTGACAGCTGCAGGCCCTGTTGTTGCAGCCAAAAAGCCACTCTTGTGGAGATCTTAGATGAGTATATTAAGTACTTTTACTAGCTCAGCTGGTGAAGTTACTTTAGCTCACTTGGCATGAGCACTGGCCTGAGAATAGTAAATCAGCTCTTAAAAGTATCTTCTTGTCATCGGAATTGTAAATGTTCAGTGAGCTAATACTAATCCTCTTTTATAAATAGAACTGACCCTTCAGAGCTTTAGTGTCATCGAGAAAGTTTTTGCTTTCATTTTGCTAACTTTTCTTTTTCCTTTGCTTAACCCCATTTACCCTGCTACACACAGTAAGCGGAAATCTTCGAATAGCTCAAGATTAGATACAAAAGAGGACCACAGGTGAACCTATATTAGTGTGCTGACCTTACTCAGAAAAGTGCTATCAGGAGCTAAACATGAAACTGTAAGCGGGGGTGGGGGGGTGATCCATTGTCAAAAAACTTAAAGCAAATGAAACGTACTGTTAGATAACCCACAAGGTGCTACTGTTTTTCAGTAGCATGTATAGTCAAACTTTCCTCCAAATTATCTGAAGTTGCTCCTGAAACTCTATTTTATTAGATGGGTTAGGGGAATATGGAAGTTTATTATTTTCAATATACTATAATTCATCACTGGGAATGAACTGTTCCACTAGATTACAATGATTTAGTCCTTCTTTAGGCTTGACTGAACATGTTTACACATTTCCTCTATCTAACGATACCTAAAATACTCCTCCAAACACCAACACAAACATCGACAAAGGAATCTAAAGACTCTAAAGTTCTGTTTTTAACAGAAGGCACAAAACTTCAACTTTTCCAGCAAAGAAAGCGTACAATTAACAGAGAAGCTAAGTGAATTTTTTTCTTACTTGAAATACTTAACAGAATGGACTGTGTTTTATTTCCTTTTATATATCCACTGCCTTGCATATAGGACAGTAGAAGTGGTAGATGCTTAATAATTCACTGACAAATAAAATAAGCAAATAAATGACATTTGTGAGTAGTAACACATTCTTGCCATTTCTGAACCTAATTGGAAAATAAAATTGGCAAAATCAAATTTGGATGGTGTAGTGAGATCTACAAAAATAAAATAATTTATCTATCCTTTTAGGATGCCCTTATAAGTGAATTTAATTGCTTGTTTTATCTAATTGGAAAACCTCTAAATATCCAAAGATTTTTAAGTTTCCCTCATTCATCACATTTTAATATTATCAAAGTATTATAAATTACATGGTTTACACATTTTACTAACAGAGTTCTTTTTAGTATAAGTAATATTTTCTCATTAAAACCTTCTATGTAATTTTTCCCAAAAAAACCATGAATCCTATTTTTCAAATATAGATCTTGTTATCTGGCTTAATTTAAAATTCATACCCTTATAATACTCTCTTCCTATAGGAAAAGCAGAGCAAGTCACTTTCTATACTGATACAGGTTTACAAAAGGATGAATAAAATTCCTTCAGTTATACAATTGTATCAAGCAACATCCTAAGGAGGCAAACTGGTCTTTAAAACGGGTTTTAGTTTTGTGTTCCCAAAATCAGTGCCACAAAGGTTTTCATTATTGCTTATTTTAAATATTTTAAGCACTACTCATTTAAAAATGTCCCTTTAATTTGCCAAGGTCTAGTGCCCTCAGGAACACCTTTTCCTGCAGTTGCTGGAGATGGTAAATAGTAGGATTAGGATAAAAATAAGAAACAGTGGCTGCGAGGTAGAGAGAGCTATTCTATCTGTTCTTGGAAATACAAGTTCCCAAGATGCCATCTATATGTCTCAGTCCATTCATAATGAAAAAGCAAACAAATAAGAAATGTCTACATATCATAACAAGGCATGTTTAAAAACTATTTGGTTGGGATCCAGAACTGCTGAATTGCTTAATTACTCAAATTTAACTCTCTAGAATGATTTCTTATTATATTGACTTATAATGACACTAAAATAGAAATTAAAATGCAAAAAAGCACTCAGGCAATACAGTGAATAAAATGCAATAGAATAATATCTATAGACAACTCATGTGCCTTTTAGAATTATGGCTGCAACTTGGATCTCATTTATTCTGTTATTTCCTTAGTGTTGTAATTAACGACAAAAGTTCACAATAGAAAGGTCATGTGAGAATTTTATTAACTCTGCAGTCCCCACCCATTTATTTTCCTAATATAATAATCATCTGTAGTTCATCTAAATGTGTGGTTATTTTTCTTAAAGGGCATTATGATATATGGTTATTTATACTTTCATTTTTCCAGTTTGAATCTAGGATTCTACTAGTTCAATTGTTAAATACTCTGAATCTGTTACCTACCTATAAATACAGGTAATAGTCCTCAATAGCAACTGCTCAGTAATATACCTTTAACTGAGCATTTGTATACTATTTTAGGTATATTTAGGAGTAGATATTTTAAGGACATAATGATACACAATTTCAAATTATGAAGAAACAAAGATTGTTTAAAAAGAAAAAAAGACACCTTTGAAAGCATCAGGCTGTGTGGCATAAATTCAATTTTAAAAGGTCTTACAAATTGGAAGCTTCAACCAAAGTTTTGTGTAGGTTAGTCCTTATGTGTTCACCTTGTATACAGTTCCATTTGTTAAATTATAAAAGAAAATATTGTACACTAAGATTATGTTTAATTTTAAACGTGAGAAACAATTAATTGAAAAGAGGGAATCTGACAGGGAAGGACCCCAAACTGAGAAGACTGCAAAGAGTAGTAAGATTGGGGCACCCGGGTGACTCAGTCCGTTTAGCATCTGACTCTTAATTTTGTCTCAGGTCATGATTTCAGCATTGTGAGACTGAGCCCCTGGTGGGACTCCGTGCTCAGTGTGGAGTCTGTTTGGGATTCTCTCTCCCTCTCCCCTTCCCCACCTCCCTAAATAAAATCTTTGAAAAACAAAAAAGAAGGGTAGTAAGATGACCAAAAAAAGCAAGCAGGTAAGCATACCACAACCCAATAGTACTAAAACTCAAGGGTTCTGGCAAAATAGTTTACTATCTACAACACAGCAACCAGCAAAGGCATCATCACAGTAATGCAGGTTTTCCTGAGTCTGAGTGCCAGGGGAGAGAAAATAGACCCAGATAGAGACTACATAAAGTTGTCTTGTGCCACAGCAAAGGAGTCTAGGTTCAAGGGCTCAACACTTGTCGTGAGCAGAAAATAAGCCAATCTTCTCTCTTAGAAGTTGCCTGGTAGTCACATGTGATATCCTTGACATACTTAAGTGTCTATGTGACTAACTACTGAAACTGCTTATTATCAGGAGACACTTGGACCTTGCTATTTGTTTGATGTATTAAGCAAAGATGTGCAAGGACACTCAGGAACCCAGGCAGAGTGATCTCCCAACAAGAGCAAACATTATCTGAATCAAATTAATATGAAGCAATTAAATTCTGAGACATATCTGTAGCAAATTAAAAAAAAATGCTAGTTAGTACAATAATTGGTAATCATAAGAGATTAATTTTTAGCCAATAGTTTTAACTTCTTTTACTCCTTAAGGTATCATGCTCTTATTTCTCAATTTTTGGATTTTAGAGGAATGATCTGCCTGTTGAGATATAACATAATTTACAGACTAATTATAAAGTACATACATACTTATACTGAAATATTGTATTTAAAATTTGCATAACATGATGAATAAATCACTATAAGAATTCCATATGAGGAAGCCAAAGCTGGACCTCAACTCAAATAAGTTTAGCTGAAGTTTGGTTTTAACCCAATTATTTCCCAGATACTATGGCAGGTCAAGCCATTATAAATTGAAATTTTATTACCTATTGGCAAAATGTTATAAATGTCATACTGCAAAAAGGTCCAATATTATGAAAATGGTAATAGTGATATCAAAAGTAAAATCAAACAAAATAAAACAATCAAATAAAACAAATCTCAAATTTTTTGTACATAAATATTTGCATTTTTATTTCATTATATCACTAAGTATCCCTTTCACATTCCTAGTTGGGTGAGGGATAGATACATATGCATGGATTTGTGATAAAATGCAAATATCATATGTGTGAATGTACACAGTGCTGACACCATGCAAAAAAACACTGAAGACACAACCTGTGGCTGTGATGGAGGGTGTCCTCCCCAGACAAGGTGTTATAGCTGCACCCTGCAGAAGCTTTCAATGAACAAAGGAAAGAAGAAAAGACAACACTTCAAAGTGAAGGTTATCTTCTCAGAACGTCAACGTTCAACTAGCTGAACTGTATCTTGGGAGAGTGGTAAAATTGGAAACTTAGGCTGGACCCCTAAACAGGTCTTTGTCATAAAAGCCCTCAAGGTAATTATGTTCTGGCTTAAAGATTTTATCCATAAAGTCACAGGAACGACCAAAAAAAAAAAAAAAAAAAAGACCCTGAATTTAGGAATGACATTACATAATACATTTTTTTTAAGATTTTATTTATTTCTTTGACAGAGACAGATCAGAAGTAGGCAGAGAGGAAGGCAGAGAGAGGAGGAAGCAGGCTCCCTGCTGAGCAGAGAGCCCAATGTGGGACTCGATCCCAGGACCCTGAGATCACGACCCAAGCTGAAGGCAGAGGCTTTAACCCACTGAGCCACCCAGGCGCCCCTACATTTTTTTAAATCAATTTTTTATTCAGTTGGAAAAGGGATTTAAGGAAACCTTAAATCAGTCAATTCAAGAAGGATATAGTGATAATTATGCAAATGACAAATGACAGGATGCCTGTGGTAGTGATCAGATGAAGAGCTAGTGGAAGACATTTGAAGAGATGTCATCATGACATTCTTGATGGTCAATTAATTGTTGAGGAATAAGCAGTTCAGGAAATTACCAATGTTAACGTAGTTGGTATTATTAACATAATAAAGGCATAATCAATGAGATGGATGAGTTAGGGAAAAGATCAAGTTGAAGACATTGCAGGAGGCTGAATTAATGCTGCCCACTCTTCACTCTTTCTCTCTATATCAGAGTTATGAATTCCTACTCATTGTTATACCACTGGCCCTGAACAAGGAATGCAAAGCCAATTTTACTGACCTTAAGCATAATCCAGTGACCATTTTGGTGAAGGAAATGGCAGAAATGATTTTACCATTATCTCATTCAAGTAAAATTTTAAATGATATGTAATATAGTTTGGGTGCTTGAATTCCTACCCTCTGCCATGAGTATACCCAGGTAGTGGTCCCAGAATCAGAAGTTATGCAAAATCCAGTCAAGCTTAGCAGACATCCAAGTGATCCATGGGCCTTATATCATATAAACAAGAAATGTTAATTATAATCCGGTATGAAAATGGTGTTATCACAAAACCTACCTAATATGCAAAATGATGTATAGTTAAGCTTTGCATTTCAGGTTTGAGTTACTTCCTGAGAAACTGAAAAAGAAATGTCCAGTAGGAAGTTGTTTAGGTACAGAAAGTACATAAAATAAGAGGCAAAGGGTGAAGATAAAAAGAGAAAAATGTACCTCTCAAAGTGTCCTGGCAATAGTAAAGAGGATTATTAAATGAGAACCTTTTACTTGACACTCAGTAAGAAGTTATCTGTAGTACCTCTATCCAAGGATAAAGGTGTCATGGACAGCCCCAAATTTGTTACCAAAGTAAAAAACTTTTTGGATCCAAGAAAAGTAAGAGCAAGGATGCATGTTATTGAGATATTTTATGAGTAGGCTTGTCTTCAGTAAATTAGCATTGTACAATAATGACTTTTGGAAATCCTATTTTATATCCTATTTTATATTATTTTATATTTTATATACACACAGTCTCCCTAGAAATATTAGAACCATGGGATTGTTGTATTGTTTTGTTTCGTTTTTGAAGAGTAATCTAATAGTGCCATCAGAAAAGTAGTTGAGTCAGTTTTATTAATGACATAAAGTATTAAGATGTAGGATATCTAAGACATACTGACTTTTATTTTATTTCAATCTAATACAGTCTTAAACATCAAGTGAATGATAGCAGCCCTCTGAAACTTTCCTGTGAAAGTTCACAACATTAAAATGTTGCAGTGTCTCATTATTTAGCAAGCTAAGTTCTTCCTTTATCAGTATTGTGGATTAATGTTGTCTCTTTCCAAGACTCTCACCTTCTAAGATTAATTCTGCTGTAAGAGAATGAACCATTTATAGGATGATAACCTTTCCAAAATACAGTTTATCTGGATTCCTGGGTTATTTATGCAAATTATTTCATCCTATTGTAAATATCCAAGTTAATGGGCAATTTCTAGAGGTTACATGGCCTATCTTTGTTATAACAGTCACAAGTATGTCTATACATGTAATATTTACACCCAAACATTTAAGGAATTTTAAAAAATGAAAATAAAAATATTACAAGAGTTTGTTACTCATTAGCACTTTCAGGAAAGAAAAATACCTTCTTTACTTCTTTATCTCCAGTGCCTAGTCAGTACATGGCACATAATAAGCATTGAAGAAAAGGCTGGAGAGTGCATTTCTCAGCCAAGGCAGGTGAAAAATGTGTGTAAGAATGTATATACAGGGGGCGCTTGGGTGGCTCAGTGGGTTAAGCCTCTGCCTTCGGCTCAGGTCATGATCCCAGAGTCGTGGGATAGAGCCCCACATCAGGCTCTCTGCTCGGCAGGGAGCCTGCTTCCCCTGCCCTCTCTCTGCATGCCTCTCTGCCTGCTTGTGATCTCTCTCTCTCTCTCTGTCAAATAAATAAATCTTTAAAAAAAAAAAAAAGAATGTATATACAGTACACAAAAGGTGCCTGAAGATACACGGCAAAGATTAGATTTAGCTTGTATTATTAATGAGTTGATTAATGAAAATAAGATAATTAGTGCATAATTTTGAGATGTAGATAATTTTTCAGTCTGGCACCAGATACCCAGTCAGGAATATGTGCAAGGGTGTGCTCAAGATCTAGAAGCTAAACAATGGTATACAGAAAACCAAGTTATCCTAGAGAGATGAGGGAGTATAATTCTGACACAACATAAACCGGAAGTCAGCTTTCAGAAATCCAAACTAGAAGGTAAATCACCAAGACGTGATTTCAACTGTTCAGCTGATTTTGATAGTCAATCTGTTTTTAAGAACAGAGGCAAAGAATACTTATATTGGAATGTCTCAAAATTAAGAATGATGTGCAGGATCAAACAGAAGAGGATTCCTGCACTGTAGTGGTTTCTCTACATAAACTGTCAAAGAAGTCTGTCTCTCAGAACAAGATATATTTCAGTAAATGCTGGTGATAATAAAAAAGGAACAAATCCTCTGCAGATCTAAATAGTTTTCAAGCGGGATCTGAGTGGGGAAATACCTCTGCAGTTAATTTTCTCTTGGGATTCTTTCTTCAGTTCTGCTTAAGAATATGATATTGTGTAAGCAGATGTTTTATGGGGTTATTAAATATGCTTATTTGGGGGGGGCATTAATTTTTTTTATTTTTTATAAATATGTAATGTATTATTAGCCCCAGGGTTACAGGTCTGTGAATCTCCAGGTTTACACACTTCACAGCACTCACCATAGCACATACCCTCCCCAATGTCCATAACCCCAATACCCTCTCCCTCCCCTTCTCCCCCCAGCAACCCTCAGTTTGTTTTGTGAGACTAAGAGTCACTTATGGTTTGTCTCCATCCCGATCCCATCTTCTTTCATTTATTCTTTTCCTACCACCCAAACCCCCCACATTGCATCCCACTTCCTCATATCAGGGAGATTATATGATAGTTGTCTTTCTCCGATTGACTTACTTCGCTAAGCATAATATCCTCTAGTTCCATCCACATCATCTCAAATGGCAAGATTTCATTTCTTTTGATGGCTGCATAGTATTCCATTGTATATATAAACCACATCTTTATCCATTCATCTGTTGATGGACATCTAGGAAATATGCCTATTTTTTAAATAAATTTTAACTTTTAAATTCAAAACATTAAGTTTTAAACAATTTGTCATAGCAACGTTATGATTATGGACATTAAAACAAATAAATTTTTACAAGCTCCAAGAATGTAAATGTAGCTCCATTTTACCACCAAATGTTCCATACTTTGTCTTCAGTTTGAAAGTGACAAGTAACACAATTTATGAACATAGAAAAGAAAGTAGCAGAGAAGTAAATTACCTGGTTTAGCTAAAGGATAAAATAGAGAATTCTGCACATTGTTATATCTCCTGGAACACTAAAAACTAATTATGACTCTTCAGATGAGAGAGGAAGAAAGATAATTTAAAAAACTTACTATTGGCTATCTCATATATACTACTCTAATGATCATAGTAGTTCTTTTAAGATGGAATTATTATTTTCAACTTTCAGACAGTGAAACTAAGGCTCAGAGTGCTCAAGGATACTGTGCAAAATTATATAAATAGCATGCAAATGAGTTTGATATAAACCTACCTCTCTTTTGTTTTATTCATTCAGCAAGCATTTATTAATAATCCAAAGTAGGCCAGGACCTTTCTAGGTAAATACAGCTCCAGTAAATTTTGGCATTTTTTTTTTTAAGATTTTATTTATTTATTTGTCAGGGAGAGAGAGGGAGAGAGAGCAAGCACAGGCAGACAGAATGGCAGGCAGAGGCAGAGGGAGAAGCAGGCTCCCTGATGAGCAAGGAGCCCGATGCGGGACTCGATCCCAGGACGCTGGGATCATGACCTGAGCCGAAGGCAGCTGCTCAACCAACTGAGCCACCCAGGCGTCCCAATTTTGGCATTTTTTATTTTATTTTTTAGGTAAATCATTTAACCTTTTTGAGTGTCAGTTTCTCTATCCATAAAATCCAGATAATTGCATTTCCCATGTGCATTTAAAATACTATACATTAAGTTGTTTTATAAATTACAAAAGGCTATTCAAATATTAGTTTAAAGTAAATGATTGGTTTCATGTTTTTGTATTAGCATAGGCAAATATTTGTACCTGCAATGGTGAAGATAAAGAATATAATTTAGGGAAAGCATTCAACAACTATAAACCATTGTCTTAATCCATTTGGGCTAATATAACAAAATACCACAGGTTGGGTGGCTTCTAAAGAACAAAAATTGATTTCTTACAGTTCTGGAGGCTAGAAAGCCCAAGATCAAAATGCTGGCAGATTGGTGTCTTGTGAGAGCCTGCTCTCATGTTTCTAGACAGGACATTTTTGCTTGTCCTCACATGATGAAAAGAACTAGGGATCCTGTGGGGTCTCTTAGGAAGGTACTAACCCCAAGTATGAAAGCTCTGCCCTTATAGCCTACTCACTTATCAAATGCCCCACCCCCTAATATCATCAACATATGAATTTGGGTTAGACACAAACATTCAGACCATAATACCAATAAAAATATATAAACACTTCTGTGGGAATAAGACTTGGAAAAAGGAAAGAATAAAATTGTTTGGAAGATACTTTTTGAATTCAGAACAGGAGTTTTCAGTTAGGTTTAGGAATATGTAATTTTTTGGAGATCTGGATAGACTTATAACATTAAATAATGAAAAATTTGATGTCACCTTGAGTGTTGCTGGCTTGTTTTTGCAGTGATTTGTAAGGGTGGGAAATGAATTTTGGCAGTTCAGGAAAAAAGAGTTTAAAGTGGGCAAGTCATTAAATAACAAGTGAGGATACTAAGAAGAAAACAGGAAAGAAAAAGAAAACAATGGCAGAGAAAGAGACATGGAAGAAGAAGAAAGAAGTACAGAAAAGGAGCAAGAAGATGAGTGGTAGCAGAAACAACTGGTGAAGATCTTAGCATCATTTACGCTGTGCTGATTTGCTGTAAAGGGAATTTCTTCATACATGAACATTGATATTGTTTGGATGATATATAAAATATAATCTTAGGAAGGCATTATAAGATAGAATTAATACTGTCCACAATTTAATTGGGTGTAACATAAAGATCAAGAATTCAGATCTCCTAAATTATTATGTTGACTTTTTGGAAGCTTCTTCATTAAAGTTCACATAATGCCTTAAAATCTTACATATATCATGTTAATTGTTTTTTTCAGAAAATATCTAAATTTGAACATTAACTAAGTAAACAATAAATATTACTATCAATACCCAATCTAAGAGAATCATTTCTCATATTTATAGTTCAGACATAAGGTTAAGGAGTTGTTGCTCTAATTCAGAATTATTTTGTATTGCGGAGCCAAAATTACAAGGCATTCTTCCAGAATTTAAAAAAAAAAAGAAACTATAATTGTTTTTATGGGTAAGATGGATAAAAATGAGGGAACCAAGCACTTAAAGTCAGTAAATCAGGGCGCCTGGGTGGCTGGTGATTGGGCGTCTGCCTCTGGCTCTGGTCACAGTCCTAGGGTCCTGGGATCCAGCCGCACGTCAGGCTCCCTGCTCAGCGGGAAGCCAGCTTCTCCCTCTCCCACTCCCCCTGCTTGTGTGCCCTCTCTTGCTGTCTCTCTGTCAAATAAATGAATAAAATTTAAAACATAAAATAAAAAAATAAAGTCAATGAATCCACATAGTAATAATTTAGGCTGATTTAAGGAATTGGTCTTTGTTTTGCTATTGATATACACTTAAATTCTTATTTATTTTATATCATAACCAATTAATTTTACATTAATGACTAGTTAGAAAAAGTAAAAACATCATAAATTTTAAGGAATCAAAAGGGACATAAGAATTATATGTTTCAATGTAATTAAAATTTTATAGCATCAATACTATTTATTCAGATGATATCTGATATGAAAAACTGATTATATAAAACATAAAATGCTGGGTAAAATAATTTAATATGCTTCCAGATATGTAAGTCTGAAGAAAATTAACAGAGTCCAGGAAACATAATGGAATATGGTTTCAGAAATGTTATTAAGCAATGAAATTGCCAGATACCATCAGGGAATATATAGGACTTAGGTAGTAGATCTTTTTCATATAAATAATAGGAGCTCCAAAAAAGTAGGTAGATGAATTTGAGAATACAACACACAGAGCTAATCTTAGGTTGAAGTAAATACCTTGGAAAAGGTAGGAAGAAAAGAAAAGAAGAGAAGAGAAGAGAAGTGAGGCGAAGAGAAGAGAAAAAGGAAGGAAGGAAGGTAGGAAGGGGAAAGAAAGAAGAAAAAAGAAAGAAAGAAAAAATAAACAAACTTGCAGATCACAAAGAAAATTTTAAACCTGTCTTGTTACTTGGTGATGTTTAAATAAATAAATACGTACATACCTACATACCTTTTGAACTATAATGGACATTTTAACAGTGGCTTCACACTGTAAATGCAAACTCAAATCTGTTACTAACTCAAGATTTTTAATTTAACAGAAACTGGGCTTGAAACTTTCCCAGGAACAAGATAAGATCAAGTGCAAGTTCTTTTGGTAGAACCACAATGACCGTCATCCTCAAGAATTACCACAGATAGAATAACTCTGTGTTAAGAAAAGTGAAATAAGAAAAACAAAGTATAAATTGAGAACCCTAAACTATTAAAAATGGTTAGGCAACCCTGTCATTTAGTCAAATGGAAAATTTAGAAACAATGCTAAAACACACACATTTTTGAACAATGGTGGTCTTAAACATCAGGTTAGACAGAGATGAAAACAGAATTAATAAAATTAAAATTGGAAACAGAAAATTCAAGCTCTATACTCCAGAGTTTCTAGGGATAGATTTTTCAAAAATGAGTACAATCACTTAATGAAAGTCAGCATTCTCGGCACCTGGGTGGTTCAGTCTGTTAAGCGTCTGCCTTTGGCTCAGGTCATGATCTGGAGTCCTGGGATGGAGCCACATTAGGCTACTGCTCAGTGGGAAGTCTGCTTCTCCCTCTCCCTCTGCTATTCCCCCTCACTCATGCTCTCTCCCTCTCTGTCTTTCTTAAATAAATAAATAAATAAAAATCTTTAAAAAGAAAGAAAGAGGAGAAAGAAAGAGGAAGGAAGGAAGGAATGAAGAAAGGAAGGAAGGAAAAGTCAGCATTCTTCAGATTTAGGAAGTCTTAAGAATCTTACCACAATAAATACAAATATATCCATGCCTACTAACTTAAGTATGAAACCAAAGTTGACCAGTGAAAGTAAAAAGTCATAAACCAGCAATAGGGAAAGAAAAAGTTTTCTGCAACTGATAAACGAATTAAATAATTGACTTTTTAAAAGCAACAGTGGAAGTCAAAAGAAAATGGAATAAATCTATGTTGAAAGGTAACCACTTTAAAGCATAGGAGTGTAACTGCATTGAGCTTTATTTCACTGAAGTTTTTTTATACAAACATAATGCATTCCTACACATAATTAGTATAAATAAGTTTAACCTCCTTAAGTTAGAGACAACAAAACTAAATTACAACAGTCCATGTAAATTGGGAACCCAGTAATTCTACTTTATTTTTTTGCATGGCATGTAAAAAACTTTAATTTTTAAATTAATTTACAAACATGCTAAAAATATGGAGTACCTTAAACTGGAAAAAGAGAGGCAGAAAGTATACATACATTCAGAAGGAACATTTAATAATAAAGGGGGTAAAAATCTCAATCAGACCTAAAGAAAGCTGGAAAAGAATAAAATAGAGCAAAATAAAATGAGACAAAGAGAAGCAAACAAAAGGCAAAATGTAATATAACTATATGAGTAGCTATAATATATGGAATGGAAATGGACTGAGTCATATGCATGCTATTTAAAAAAATAACCTTCAATAATGTTTCCAAATTAGTGTGACATAAACATTTCAGATGATCAGACCTACACTAATAACTAAAAAAAAAAGGAATTGATAAAATTTTAAAATCTTTTATATACAATATAATGTATTATAATGAATATACATTTTTAATTTATAAATGATTTGGTTTTATGATATATTATGTAACATATTAATATATAAAATAATTTTTATTTATCAGTTCCTTTATATATAAATAAAGATATCAGTGTGAACTTCAAATACAGAGGTGTCTAAACAAACCAAATCCATATGAGAAAGAGCGTTCCTCAGTTTGCAGGTATTAGTGGCTTTCCTCAGAGACGTAAACACTTTATTTTGCGCATAGGGATCAGATCGGGCTCAATGTAGTCATCAAAACTCTTCAGGGCATGTAACTTGGGCTTCCAAGAAGCAACATTAAACTGAGTTAAAAATGCAAGTGTTATGGAATTCCTTGACTCAAATTCATATGTTAAAACCCCACCTCAGTGTAGCTATATTCAGAGATCGAAGGCTCTAAGGAAGTAATTAAGGTTAAATTAGGTCATAAGGATGAGGCACTGGTTTTATATAATTAGTGTCCTTTTAAGACATAAGAAAATACATTTCTATTTTTGAAGCCACCGGGGCGCCTGGGTGGCTCAGTGGGTTAAAGCCTCTGCCTTCGGCTTGGGTCATGATCTCAGAGTCCTGGGATCGAGCCCCACATCGGGCTCTCTGCTCCGCGGGGAGTCCTGCTTCCTCCTCTCTCTCTGCCTGCCTCTCTGCCTACTTGTGATTTCTCTCTGTCAAATAAATAAAATCTTTAAAAGAAAAAAAAAAAACAATCTTTATTTTTGAAGCCACCAAATCTATGGTGTTTTGTTATGTACCAAAAAGACAATTATTAGAAAGTAATGTTTATGAAATATTAAAAAAAGAAGTAAGCAGGATTGGGCAGGAAGAGACTTTTTCTTTATGTTGAAACTTTTTTTAAAATTTAAATTCAATTAATTAACATGTAGTGTTTTAAACAAGACTTAAACAAGATTTGAATTCACTTCGGATAGCATGTATATTAAACACTATTTATACAACCTCAGAAAACCTACTCTCTTTAGGTGCCTGCGAAACATTCACCAAAATTGACAACAGACTATTCTCATTAAGCAATTCTCAAAAAAATTCAAAATCATTTGGACTGAGTAATAACATCTTGAATGATACAACCAATTAAGTTTGTGGCAAGCCCCTAAACCAGTGCTCAGAAGAACTTTGTCACTTTAAATGATATCTTACAAAAAAGTAAAATTTCAAATCAATTATATGAACTCATCTCTCAAGAAACCAGACCAAGGAAAGCATATTCATCTCAAAAATATTAGAAGGAATAAAATTATAAGTATAAGGAAAAAATAAATGGAATGGAAAGCAGATATAAATAGAATAAATCAATAAACCAAAAAAATTTGAAAGAGTAATAAAATGCAACTCTTTAGCAGTTTTGATCAAGTAAATAAAATAGCAAAAACAAATTATAATTAGTAAGGAAAGGCACACATCATTACAAATCCTAAAAAAAATTAAAAGGCTATTATAAGCATTAATATATCAATATATTTGATGATTTAAATAAAAGGAACAATGCCTGGAAAAAAGAGACATTAATGAAACAGACACACACACATAAAAAAAAGACAATTTAATTGTTATAGATCAGGCGCCTAGGTGGCTCAGTCAGTTAAGAGTCTGCTTTCAGCTCAGGTCATGATCCTGGAGTCCTGGGATCCAGCCCCACATCTGGCTTCCTGCTCAGAAGGGAGTCAGCTTCTCCCCCTGCCCCTCACCCTACTCATGCTCTCTCTCTTGCTCTTGCTCTTGCACTCTCTTAAATAAATAAATAAAATCTTTGTAAAAAGTTCTAGATTATACATATACATAAAGACACTATATGAGTTTAGGATTACTATAAAATTAATTTCATTAATACTGTGTGGTATTCACAGTAGGGCCAAGCATGTCAATGGAGCAGAAGAGATAGCACAGTAGGCCCTCACTTCTATGGTAACTCAATAAAAACATCCAAACAATTCCATGGAGGAAAGAATATACTTTCAATAAATGAGGCTGCAGCAACTGGAAATCCAGAATGGAATTCATTAGCCTTGACTCCGACCTGTCAGTGTTATAAACTTAATTCAAGATGAAACCTAAATACGAAGCTAAACTATGAAGCTTCTAGAAGGAAACACTGGAGAATATAATCATGACCTTGTGTTAGAAAAAGGTTTCCTAAAAAGGACATAAAAAGTACAACAGGAAAAAATGACAAATTTGACTTTATCAAAATTATTAAAAATCTTATTAAGTGCACTACTAAAAAAGTAAGAAGGTAAACACAGAAGGGAAGAAAATACCTGAAATTCAAATATCTGCCAAGGATTTCATATTAAGAATATAGAAATTATACAAATTAATAAGAAAAAGCATGCAACCCAATTAAAAAAAGAGCAAAGGATTTGAAAATTCTCTCCTAATATAGAATATTCAAATAGATTATATGCACATGAAAAGTTGTCAAACATGACTATTCCTTAGGGAAATGTAAATCAAATCACAGTCAAAAACAACCAGTCACTCATCCAAACAGGAAATCAAAACTATTTACAATCCCAAATTAGAATCACAATGAAAGACTGTTAGACACCTATTAGAGATTGAAAAATATGTATATTGCTATCATGCCAACATGCTATATAGCCAAAACCTAGGAATAACACAAAAGTCCATTACATGGAAAATGGAACAAACTACAGTGCTAAATTCATTCAAAGGAATATTAAGCAGTAATAAAGATCAAATTATGGATAAATGTAATAACATTTCCAGTTGTTCCATTATTACAAAATTTCTTTTATTACAATAAAAGAAATTTTGTAATAACGGAACAACTGGAAATTTTATATACTCTTGTTAGGGATTTAAAATGGTATGTCCATTTTGGAAAACAACTTTATAGTTTAATAAGTACTGAAATATAGACCCACCATTTAGCACATTCTACTATTATTTATCGAAGTGAGCCAAGGGACATAATTAAAAAGAAGCAAGAGAAAATGTGGTTTTTTTTGGGGGGGAGGAGGGTGAGTATGATGGGTAGGTATATTCTCTTGATTATTGTTATGATTTCATAGCTGTATACATATGAAAAAGTTACCAAATTATACACTTTAAACAAAATTTAATGTACATAAGATATATCTTAAAGATGTTAAACACACATTTACAACTTTTTTGGAATTTGCTACTAAAGTTAAAAACATACATACCCATAACCTAACAATTCTACTTCTGGAGAAAGGAGGGCCTATGACCGCAAAAATACTTGTACAACAAGATTTATAGTACCTCTATTCATCATAGCCAAAACCCAGGAACAACGCAAATGTCTATTGCATGTAAAATGGAACAAACTATGATGCTAAATTCATTCAAAGGAATACTAAGCAGTAATGAAAACCGAATTATGGATAAATGTAATAACACTTTGCAATAAAAGAAATTTTGTCTTTATTTGGTTGGCTGTTACATAATACAAATTAATAATAATATAATAATATAATAACAATATAATATTATGTTATAATTTTATATTATATTATTATAATATAATATAATAATATTAAAATCACATGTAAAAATTCATATATAAATATCAGGTTCTATATTTAAGATTTTATTTCACTGTGTATGACTTATACCTTGATAAAACACCCAAATGTATATACATGTGTATATGCCTATATTTATCTGTGTGTCTGTGTATGTATATAACTCTTTTCCCAAGTCTATATGTAGAATATAAATACATAGATAAATGTGTACATAGGCATGTATACAGAAGGATATGTGGTAGGGAGGGACAAAAAAAGGTAAGAAGGACAATACCAATTAAATGAAAGCAGATACATATTCGTAATAGGTAAAAATAAGAAAACTTTCTGCATAATGATAGAAGCTACAGTTCCAAAGAAGGAATCAAGAATTCTGTATTTACATATCTAATAATAGTCAATTCCAAAAAATAACAAAATAAAGAATAGACAATTCCACAAAGTATGGATTATACTAAAATCATTCAATTAAAGTTATTAAATATATAAAAATTATCAATTTGTAATAAATAGGCGATTCTAAGAAAATAATACTTTATTCTGTGTGTGTATTTTTTTCCTGCACTCAATTGGAAAATACACCTGTATTTTAATACATTTGAGAAAATCAATGAGGCATGACATAAAGAAAATTTCAGAGATACTGTATTACACATGATATATTTTCTGACCACTGCACAACCATGCAATTATGCTGAAAATGATGATGTAAACATTTAAAAATTCCCATCCACTGCCCAAAGAAATAAAACATGACAATAATATTTAATAAAATCTAGAGAATAAACCTAAATTTAGACATAGAAGGAAATTTACATATTTATAATAAATATATGAGGTTAATTTTTTTAAAAATGAGGAGTTAGAAAACAGAAGAAATATAAATGAATTACAAGTAAGAATACACTATGGATTGGAGGGAGTTAAGACGGCAGAATTGTAGGGGGACCCTGGGCTTGCCTTGACCCTCAAACATGGCTAGCTCAACATCAAATCATTCTGAACACCTAGAAAATCTACCTGAAGATTAAGAGAATAATATGTACAATTAGAGGGAGACATTGTGCAAGTGTGAGGTGTGGAGACATGAACTGGGGGAGAGAAAAGCTGCAGTGCTACAGACAGGAGGAAGTCCTTTATGTGGAGAGAGGACAAAGAAAGAGAAAGAGGGAGAAAGGGCAGTGGGTCAGGTTCCCACAAGAAAAACACCCCCACCCCAAAACCAGTGACTGGGGAATCAAGAGGAACTATCACAGGTTTTTACAAACAGTGAAGCTCAGATTCTGAGGTTTCAGAATCCTGCACCATTTGGCAGAGTCAAGCAAGGCAGGCAGCACCTGGGGAGAAGGAGGACAGAGGCCCAGGAGCGGATAGTAGACAGCATGGTGTAGGGATCCCCTGGGTCGTACTGGGGAAGAAAGTTCCTGTTGCTGGAGTACATTTGGAAGAAGGTATACTGCCTCTCCAAGGACAAAAGACCCACCAGGAGCCACTGAAATGCCATTCATAAGCAAAAGACAGAAGTACACACAGACATCAGATAACCTGGATGCAGCTTTTTACTGTGCTTCACGGAAAACTCCAAGCACCTGTGGGGCCGTGTGAATGCTCTTCTGGGACAAAACAGCACTAGACATTCTGGAGGAGGGGAGCAGGTCTTTGCCTTGCTGGCTCCTTTAAGATTTGGAGTTTTGAATCCCAGCCACCAGCCAGAGATAAAACATAGAACTGTGGCTCCGGGTGTGCCTAAGGCCTGGGCATAGGCAGGTTGAAGGCAGGGCTCTGACAAAGGTCTGGCACACATGCTTTTTCATGAGGGCTTCCTGAACAGAGGCAGGTGCAAGCTCCCCTTGCTGGGTATGAGAGAGTGTGGTGGTGATACTATCTCCCCCTCAACCTACAAGCATGGCTGTACTTTAGTGAGCGACACAGTGCCCCCAGTGGAAGCTGGAGCCATTTAGAGCAAACCCGGCCCCCACTCCCTGCAGGGGCATCTTTATAATAGGACAGGTCTGTGAGCAAATGTAGCAGGCCTCTCCCCCAGAGGACCAGCACAGGTCTGGGGGCACATAAGAAGTCTAATGATCATAGAATGCTCCAGAGTGTCAGCTTCAGTTCTGGTGGAAATAGGACCAGGCTTGCTTCCTTGCTTCCTTCCTTCCTTCCTCTCTCTCTTTCTATTTTCTTTTTCTTCTTCTTTTCTTTCCTTTTCTTCTTTCTTTCTTTCTTATTCCTTTGGAATCAGGCTTATAGTTCTTGTTTGTTTGTTTCTTTATTTTTTCCTTTCCTCTTTTTTGGAATAGACTTCTTTTTTTTTTTTTTTTTTTTTTTGAAAGGCTTCTTCTTCTTTCTTCTTCTCTAACTCTCTCCTCCTTCTCCTTCTTCTTCTTTTTTTATTCAGACTTATTTTAACAAAGAAATCAAAGCACACCTTGTTAAAATTTCAAACACTCCCCATTACAAGCAAGGAGGAACTCAGCAGAGGACTAACCTGTGGGAAAGGCAGCCAAAACACAACAGCAGAGTGAACACAGCATACACCAGAAACACTTCCTGAACCACCAGGCACTGTACAGTGTATGACCCCTTCTTAATATAGCATTACTCTCAGGAACAGGAAACATAACAAGGTTTCATAACATGCAAAAGACAGAAATGTAGACATAATGACAAGATGGAGGAATTCTCCCAAAAAGAAAAACAGCAAAGAAACCACAGTCAGGGATTTACTCAAGACAGATATAACCAATATATCTGAACAAAGAATTTCAAACAACAGTCATAAGAATACTAATTAGGCTTGAAAAAAGCACAGAAGACACCAGAGAAACCCTGGCCACAGAGAGAAAAGATCTAAAAGCTAGTTAGGCTGAAATTTAAAATGCTATAACCGAGATGCAAAACTGGATGTAATCACAATGAGGATGGAAGAGGAACAAATAGGTGGAGGAACAAATAGGTGACACAGAAGATAAAATGATGCAAAATAATAAACCTGAAAAGAAGATGGAAAGAAAACTATTAGATCATGAATACAGACTTAGGGAACTCAGCAATTCCATAAAGTGCAATAATATCCATATCATAGGTGTCCCAGAAAAATAATAGTGGGAAGAGCGGGCAGAAGGTTTATTTGAACAAATTGTAACTGAGAACTTTCCTAATCTGGGTAATGAAATAGGCATTCAAGTCCAAGAGGCGCTGAGAATTCCACTCAAAATCAACAAAAACAGATCAATACCAAGATATATCATAGTGAAATTTGCAAAATAAAAAGATAAAGAGAAAATTCTGAAAGCAGCTAAGGACAAAAGGTTGTTAATGTACAAGGGAAGACACATAAGTTTGGCAGTGGACCTGTCCATAGGAACTTGGTAGGCCAGAAGAAAGTGGCAGGATATATTGAATGTGCTGAATGAGAAAAAATATGCAGCCAAGAATACTTTATCCAGCAAAGCTGCCATTCAGTATAAAAGGAGAGATTAAAGAGTTTCCAAGACAAAAACTGAAAGAGTTGGTGAACACTAAACCAGCTCTACAAGAAATATTAAAGGGGACCTTTGAGCAGGAAAGAGAAACCAAATGTAACAAAGACTAGGAAGGAACAGAGACAAAATACAGGAACAGCTACTTTACAGATAATAAAATGGCACTAAATTTATACTTATAAAGAATTACCATGAAAGTCAATGTACTAAATGCTCCATTCAAAAGACAAAGAGTATCAGAATGGATAAACAAAACAAAATAAAACAAAATCCAATGATATGGTGCTTACAAGAGACTCATTTTAGACACAAAGACATTTCCAGATTGAAAGTTAGGGGATGGAGAATTATTTATCATGCTAATGGACATCAAAAAAAGCTGGAGTTGCCATACTTATATCAGAAAAACTAGATTTTAAACAAGATTACAAACATCTGTAACAAGAGATGAAGAAGGGCACCATATCATAATAAAGGGGTCTATCCAACAAAAAGATCTAACAATTGTAAATATATTTGTCTCTAAATTGGGAGCAGCCAAATATATAAATTAATAACAAATTTAAACTCATTGATAATAATACAATAAAAGTAGAAGACGTTAACAACCTACTCACAGATCAGAAAATGCCTTTCAAGGGCACATGGAATATTCTCCAGAATAGATCATATACAGGGTCACAAATCAGGCCTTGACCAGTACAAAAAGATTGAGATATACGATTTTTATTTTCAGACCACAGAATTAGGAAACTTGAAGTCAACCACAAGAAAAAAATTTGGAAAGACCCCAAACACATGGGGTTAAAGAAACTTTTACTGAAGAATGAATAGGTCAACAAGGAAATTAAAGAAGAAATTTAAAAGAATACATGGAACTGGGACACCTCGGTGGGTCAGTTGGTTAAGTGTCTGCCTTTGACTCAGGGCAAGATCACCAGGTCCTGGGATTGAGCCCCATGTTGAGCTCCCTACTCAGCAGGAAGTCTGCTTCTCCCTCTGCCTCTTCCCCTCACCCTGCTCATTCTCCCTCTTCCTCTCTCTCAAATAAATAAATAACATGGAAGCAAATGACAATGAAACAAGACAGTCCAAAACCTTTGAGATACAGCATAGGCAGTCCTATGAGGGAAGTACATAGCAATACAGGCCTTCCTCAAGAAGCAAGAAAAGATTCATATAAAAGACCTAACCTTACACTTAAAGGAGTTAGGCAAAAGAACTGCAAATAAAGTCTAAAACCAGCAGAAGAAAGGAAATAAGTAAGATTAGAGCAGAAACAAATGATACAGAAATTAAAAAAAAAAACACAAAATCAAAAACAAAAAACAGTAGAACAGATGAATGAAACTAGGAGCTGGTTCTTTGAAAGAATTAGCAAAATCAATAAACCCCTAGCCAGACTTATCAAAAAAGAAAAGAGAAATGACCCAAATAAATAATATCATGAATGAAAGAGGAGTGATCACAACCAATACTGCAGAAACACAAATAGTTATAGGAGAGTATTATAAGCAATTATATACCAACAAATTGGGTATTGTGGAAGAAATGGATAAATTCCTAGAAACATAGAAACTACTAAACTAAAATAGGAAGAAATAGAAAATTTGAACAGATGCATAGCCAGCAAAGAAACTGAATCAGTAATCAAAAATCTCACAACAAACAAAAGTCCAGAGCCAGAATGCTTCCCAGGGGAATTCTACCAAACACTCAAAGAAGAGTTAATACCTTTTCTTCTGAAACCATTCCAAAACCAAACAAACAACAAACAAACAAACAAACAAAAAACCAGAAATGGAAGGCAAACTTCCAAAATCATTCTATAAGGCTAGCATTGATTCCAAAACCAGAGACCACACTAAAAAGGAGAATTACATGCCAAATTCTCTGATGAACATGGATGCAAAAATACTCAACAAAATACTAGCAAATCAAATCCAACAGTACATTAAAAGAATTATTCACCATGATCAATTGGGATTTATTCCTGGGATGTAGAGGTGGTACAATGTCCACAACTCAATCAACATGATATGCCATATTAATTAAAAGAAAGGATAAGAACCATATGAGCCATTCAATGGATGACATAAAATCTTTTGACAAAATACAGCATTCTTTCTTGATAACAACCCTCAAGAAAGTAGGGATGGAAAGAACATACCTCAACATCAGAAAGGCCATATATGGAAGACCCATAGCTAATATCATCCCCAAAGGGGAAAAATTCAGAGCTTTACCCCTAAAGTCAAGAATATGACAGGGTTGTCCACTCTGACTGCTGTTGTTCAATGTAGTATGGAAGTACTCGACTCAGCAATCAGACATCAAAAATAAATTTTAAAAACTAAAAAAATAAATAAATAAAAATAGTCAAGGGAAAAGTCAAACTTCCACTCTGCAGAGGACATAATACTCTATGTAGAAAACCCTTAAGACACCAACCAAAAATTGCTATAACTGATACAGAAATTCAGCTAAGTCGAAGGATATAAAATCAATGTACAGAAATCTGTTGGCTTTCTATACACCAATAATGAAGCAGCAGAAAGAGAAATCAAAGAATTTATCTCATTTACAACTGCACCAAAATCCATAAGATACCTAGGAATAAGCCTAACCACAGCAGCAGAAAATCTGTACTCTGAAAACTGTAGAACAGTTGAAGAAATTGAGTAAAACACAAAGAAATGGAAAAACATTCCATGCTCATGGATCAGAAGGATAAATACTATTAAAATATACTTCCCAAAGCACTCTACACATTCAATGAAATCCTGATCAAAATATCACCAGCATTTTTCACAGAGCTAGAACAAACCATCCTAAAATTTATTTATAACCAGAAAGACCCTGAATAGCCAAAGTGATACTGAAAAAGCAAAGCAAAGTGGGAGACATCATAATCCCCAACTTCATGGTGCATTATAAAGCTGTAATCATCAAGACAGTATGGTATTGGCACAAACACAGACACACAGATCAAAGGAGCAGGATAGAGAATTCAGAAATAGACCCACAACTGGATGGTCAACTAATCTTCAACAGAGTAGGAAAGAATATCAGTGGAGAAAAGACAAGTCTCTTCAACAAATGGTGTTGGGAAAACTGGACAGCAACATGCAAAATAATGAATCTGAACCACTTTCTTATATCATATACAAAAATAATTTCAAAATGGATAAAAGACCTAAATGTGAGACAAGAAACCATCAAAATCCTAGAAAACTTCCAAAATCTGAAAACACAGGCAGTAACCTCTTTGACATTAGCCACAACATCTTCTTCTTAGACACATCGCTGGAGGAAGGAAAACAAAAGCAAAAATGAACTACTGGGACTTCATCAAGATAAAAAGCTTTTGCTCAGCAAAGGAAACTTTAGTATCTTTATCCCATTCATCTACTTAAAAACAAAATATATATATATATATATATATATATATATATATACACAGTCAAATATTACTTGACTGTAAAAAAGAACTAAATCTTGCAATTTGCAATGACACAGATGGAGAGTACACTTGTGATGAGTACAGGGTGTTAACATCACACTGTTTGTGAACTAACTGGAATTTAAATAAAACATTTTAAAAAAGGAAAAAATGTAGAAGTAGTTTGTAAATAAAATGCTATATAAGTTTTAAAAAATTAACTAAAATAAATAAAACAAATTTGACAAATCTATGACAATATCAATAGAGATCTTAAACAAAAATATGTTAATAAAATAATTATAGTACACATGCTGTAAATATTTTTTAAAAACATAAAAACCTTTGAAGAAATATTAAGCAGAAAAAATATTCATTATAACTTTCCAAAAGTGACTCAAGAAAAAATAAAAACTTGAATAGCACTAAACAATAAAATATGGAATCAATAACTTTAATTCTTTTCACACACTAAGAAAATGGCCTAAAAAGTTTTTAAAGTGAGTAAATTCAGAGAATCTATCATTTTAATCTGATAATAACATTTAAAAGTAAACCTGACTGAAACTGCAGCTTCAGGTTTTGAAACTTAGTGGTTGGGCCTGTTGCTTACTCCCCTTTGAGACACACTCAGGACCAAGTTCTTGAGTAGACGAGGTGGCCAATGACATCTCTGCATTTATGAAGTATGAAACCACTGAACGGCGGCCCTGCCTGAAGGCATTAAAAGAACACAGCCTGAAAAGCACGATTTGGTCTAACCATTTCAATCTGTATTAAAGGGCATTGAGAACAAAATAAGTGTTTTTTTTTTTTTTTTTTTTCAGGGGAAAGAGGGCAGAACTGGTTCTTCAATATCGATAATGTCAACTTATTCTTATTCCAGTGCCTTTTCAAAATTCTGCACTTAGAGTCTTCTGAATTAAGATACCTCAACCCTATGTAATCTGATTTTCTTTCTGCTAAAAGAAAACTGAAATAGCATCTTTATCCCAATAGAGAAAGAAATATGTGATTGACAAATTATAACTCCAGACTCATCCTCAACATCCAACACTGAGAGAGTCATCTCCATTTTTCAGCAAATAAATTGGGAAATTGGATGCTCTGATACCACCTACAAACTTCAGACATCAAAAAAATACATTATTAGAAAAAAAAAAACTATAAACGTTTACTACTAGAAAAATGGTGTAAAATGATTTTAAAACTAAGTAAATAAGTATTTGTGGGGTATCTTACTCTTATATATTTTTTAATTTAAATTCAATTAACAAACATAGAGTACATCACCAGTTTCAGTTGTACTGATGAATTACTGAACACTACATCTTACTCTTTTAAAACAGTTGATAAGGAAGAACTTTTAGTTAACTCGCATAGCAGAACCCAAGTGGCCTGGAGGCTTATGTGACTAAAATGACAGATAATAAAATACATGAAATTATACCTGTTCATAGCTAAATTGGGAACATATCTAAAAAATAATTTTAAGAAGAATTCCTTAACATTTTTCAGTGCAATTAGTATACCTATAGCTTAGAGTCAATGATACATTTCTAACTTATATTAAAAACACTTTAATTATGCTCTTTATGCTATAAATAATCCAAGAAATGCAGATCACCCATGTGCTTTTTTCAGCACTGCTTAAATGTAAAAGAAGGATTTTCATTTATCCCTACTTAAATATTCATTTCTATCTCCTGTAGAACAAGTAGATGTTAAAACAAACTACAAATATTATTAAAATTTTATTGTGCATTGTTATTGATGGCTCATATTGTGGAAAACATTTTTATATAAACGTAAACTACTGAAGCATTTAATAAAGAAAAATCACCTTATTTAAAATAGTTGGCATGTTGAAGATGTTTAACATATTTTTACAGGAACCCAATGAGTAAGATTTCTCATTCAGATAATTAAAACACATGTATACTTACCTTCCAATTGTAATTTGATAGCTATATTTTAACTTGAAACTATTCTTTCTAAATAGATAAAAATGTTTTTTTTTTAATATTTTATTTATTTGTCAGAGAGAGAGAGAGCGAGAGCGAGCACAGGCAGGCAGAGGCAGAAGCAGGCTCCCTGTCGAGAAAGGAGCCCTATGTGGGACTTGATCCCAGGACACTAGGATCATGACCTGAGCTGAAGGCAGCCACTTAACTGACTGAGCCACCCAGGCATCCCGATAAAAATGTTTTTAAATAGTTAATATAATGACTTAAAAAGCTAATTATTATATAATGCATTTGTTATGATCTGCTACTTAAATGGCAAACACACACACACACGCACGCACGCACACACACTGCTACAAAAGAATAGCCAAAGTTTTAGATTTCCGTTCATTTCAAAGTTTGGTATTCTATTATAACAATAATCAGTATCACAACAAAAACAGCAGCATTTAATGGCACTATTAACTCAAAAACCTAAAACAGCAACTACATTAATTATATTCATTATACTTAATTGAACATAATCATCTAACCTAACAATTCTTTGTACACTAATTAATAAAAACAGCATGTCTCCTAGATCAGAAACATATAAAAATAGTCTTTCTTTTTGAGTAGATCATTTTTGGTAAAACGTGTTGAGCCACAATTTAGTATATACAAAAGATACTAAAAAAAATTTATTTTTAATATAATTTCATATTTTTGCTGAAAATGACATAAGAATATAGTGCCAGAATTTTTTTTTAACATAAGCAAATGTTTTCCAATAATCCTGGGATTTTTACTGCTCTTGTCAGTAAGTAATTTTGGAGAAGTAATTTTGATCGTTTAATTCCAACTGTCATCTTTCATCAAATGCCCTACCCAAATCTTTTCACCTTCATTCCACTTAACATGATTTTGCATCTTACCTAAGAAATATTGATTGCAACTTCATTTCCACAAATAAGAAACGATAATGTTCATATTATAATATTTTTACACCCCTCTGAATGGAAAAGGTGTTCTTCTCCAAGATTTCTGTCCACAGTGATACAACCCTTAACCAGGTTAATAATCACTGCCATTATTATTTTATCTCACTGGACTTTTCTATTCCTTTTGTATCTTCTCTGCAATCACAAACTGCAGTTTCCCTCTCAAACTCCCTCTCCCTCTTTCTCCTCCCTCCAACTTCCCAACTTCTCTTTTATGAAATCTCTTTCATATTCAGCATCAACTTCACCCACCACCATTTACTTACCCCCTTGATATCTGTCTTCCTTCCCATATCATTTTTCTCTTAGTTTTTATATTATATTTCATCCAAATTCATAAAAAAAGCTGTATTCCCAAATCTCCCAAATGGTATCTATTATTTTTCTCTCACTATACAAGCCACATATGCTAATGAAAATGATAAAGTAGTTTCCACATGCCAACTAACACTAAAACACTATGTAATCCATAATTTTCAAATCCACACAATATTTTGTATTAATAATTCTCTTTCATGGAAAAGAATGTTGAGGATCAGAGAATTTAAGTTGTTTAAGCCTTCACAGCTTATAAACAGCAAAGCCATGATGAAAATCTTACTTTGATTACATATACATGTTTTCTCTACCAAGACATGTTGTTTCTCCACAGCCAAATGTCAGGTGTTCAATATATGACCCACACCCAATTACAAAAATTATTCCATCATCTCTATTCCTGTACCTCCATGCTTCCTCTCTCAAGTGAATGGTACTGCATTTCAAACCAATCATTCAAGCCAAAAATCAGTGAATTATATAGACTTCTTAAAGTATAATCTGTACAGAATTCCTATGGATTCTATTTGTTTAATATTTTTATGAAACCTAGTTGTTCTGTTGAAAAGACAACCACTGATACTGCTTCATATTAAGCTCTTACCCTTTTTGGCCAGAAGCAGCCCAAAGACTAGTGTCTTTCTTCCTTAGAATTCACCTTCTACTAAGAGTGAAAGCAATTTTTTTAAAGATTTTATTTATTTATTTGAGAGAGAGTGAGCAGGGGGATGAGCAGAGGGAGAAAGACAAGCAAACTCCATACTGATCTCACAATCCTGAGATCATCATCTGAGCCAAAACCAAAAGTCAGAGGCTTAACTGATAGAGCCTTCATGCTCCCCTGAAAGCTTTTTGTTTGTTTTGTTTTGTTTTTAAAATCCTAAACCAAATCTGGTTACCTAAATGCTTGAAACAATCCATTGTAGTTGGAAACAAAATGAAATTTTTTAAGATAGTCTACAAAGGGCTAAATGAAGTGGTCCTTAAACACTGCTCATCTTGAACTCTCTCCCTAGCTCTTGCACTCCTGGTTGCTTATTGCTTTCTTTCTAATTCTCTAGTACAACCAGCAGCTTCAAGGCTTTCTACTTGATTGAAGGTATCCACTTCTTTGGCTTCTATTTGGTCATTTAGCTCACAAATTACATATTTGCCCCCTCTAAACTAGATTCTTCCTCTAGTCAGTTTCTATTAAAACGCCCTAATTTTCCTCTAAGCATTTTTTTAAAATAGTGGTTACGTATTTGTTTACTTGTTTATTATCTCCTCCCAGTAGAAGGTGAATGAAGTTTATGAGAGTTGGAATCTTATTGATCAATACTTTGATTTCCTTAAACAGTACTGGTAGCAATTAAAATATGTATTGAGCATATGAAAATACTTCATTGCCACTCTGAATCTGAATTTTAAAAAGAATACCCATTTATGATTAAATAATTTAAGGAATTAATTATTTCTAATTTCCACATGACATTTTATTGAAATAGGCCTTTGACTTTAAAGATACTAGTCCCAGGGCGCCTGGGTGGCTCAGTGGGTTAAAGCCTCTGCCTTCGGCTCAGGTCATGATCCCAGGGTCCTGGGATCAAGCCCCACATGGGCTCTCTGCTCACCAGGAGGTGTGCTTCTTCCTCTCCCATTCCCCCTGGTTGTGTTCCTTCTCTCTCCTTCTCTCTCTCTCTCTCTCTCTCTGTGTTAAATAAATAAATAAAATCTTAAAAAATAAATAAATAAAATAAAATGGGGGGGGTAATGTAGAGCCCTCAAAGCACTTGTTACTTTTGGAATTTAAAAAAAAAAAAAAAAAAAAAAAAAAAAACAACTAAGACATACATGGAGCTTTCCATTTCCAGGAATATGACCAGATGGTTGTTCTGTTTATTACATTCAAGAGAACAGAATCGGTATTAGGGTCACCTCTTCCATTGAAAAATTAATTGAGGAGATGATAAAATAAGATTTTCTGCACCAAGTACAGGAGAAAGCAAAACCCAAAGAATTAAATTACTCTTGAAGTTACTTTTGCCATGGGAACACTTCTTAACCCCAGGAACTTGAACATCAGATTTTTTGCTTAGGCAGCACAACACTGGCTACCAAATGCAGGATATGTTCCACATGGGTTGTGGAGTGGAGATATATTCACCATAAATGTGGGATCCCAAAGTCTACTCCTCAGTATAACAAGAAACCCCATTAAATTGCTCCACCATGCATTGCCAGAAGCTTGCCAGGAATTGCTTTACATTCAGCAGATCTGTTGCTGGGAGGAGGAAGTTCCATAGGAGCTATAACCAATAGATCTAAACAGCTTATAATTCATTACCTTAGCATATACTACTAGCATATTAACTTATCTTTGTAACAAACTAGTAGCTCAGGTTCATCAAGCAATTGTGGTTATCCCTCACTTTATAGATGGAAAATAGATAGCAAGACAGGATAAAGTACTTTACTCAGTGTCACCAAGTTACCAAAGACCACAGTTAAAACTACCCAAGGCAGAAATCTTTCTAAGCTATTAAAATGCCTCCCTGTTTCATGTTGCTACAGGATATTTCAAATATCACTTGAAATTTTGACTGCAAATTCATAACTCAAAACTATGTGTTCCTACACTCAACTAAAATTTTTGATGGCCAAATTCGTAACTCAAAAGGTTGTATTCCTATATTCACTTCAGATTTTATGGAATTAAAATGTCATGATGTGTATGGTGTATGAGCTGTGTGTGAGCACTGACTTCCTTTCAGACTCCTGTGGTGATTTTCTGCTGTTAAATTAAAATGTTTATACGTTTCATAGGCAATATTTACAAGATAAATCTTTCAATTAACATAGTTGAATAAATAACAAGTTAAAATAGAGGACACAATAAATTCCTTATAGGTCTTCTATTTTACAGATGGTATACAATAACATTTGTCATAGATGTATACGTGTGTGTGTGTGTGTGTGTGTGTATAATTTGCTGAGTTTCCTTAAAATAGTAATTTCAACTATCTCATTCTCTTTGTCCATTTATTTTTAAGATAAAAATCTTGGGGTGCCTGGGTGGCTCTATCAGTTAAGCATCTGCCTTCAGCTCAGGTCATGATCCCAGAGTCCTGGGATCAAGCCCCACATCAGGCTCCCCACTCAACAAGGAATCTGCTTCTACCTCTTCCCCATCCCTCTCCCTGACCCCTGCTTGTGCTCTCTCTCTTGCTTTCTCTCTCTCTCAAAAAATCTCTAAAAAATTAATAAAATAAAATAAAAATATTAAATATATTTTAAAAGAATCTAGACTATCATGAGAACATTACAGCATGAACACATTCTTCAAAAAGAAGGAGACAAGATGTTCTCTTACATACAAATGCTAAATAATGATACCACTCTTACTAACTAAAGGTATGTCCAAAATGGAAGTTAAGTAAAGATAATTTGGAGTATAATGAAATTAGCAGTAAGAAATAAAATGAGTTAAGAGAGCTTGCTGTTGATAAATTAATAATAACAATTCTGGTCCATAATAATGGATTAGTTTAGATCCAATAGGAAGTAAAACATAGGGGTAATGGAAGAGGGGAAATCCCTAACTCCTCTGATTGTAACCCAACAGCATAACCTTACCTGTCTACAAAACCCAAATCAAATCTCCCCCCTTACAACATGTTTTATTTGATCTGTTAGTAGTCCTTTGATCATCAGAAGTTAAGGAAGGGTCTCATGTCCCAAAATACTTTCCTCCTTCTGTAACAGACATTTAGGAGCAGGGTAGGTAGAACCATAACATCTGAGAATATGTCAACTTGGTTGCTGAGTATCTCTCTCCTACAATGACCCCTTTCTACATGGTGGTTGTCCCTGTAATATCTCTTAAAAAAAACCATGTGATAGAAGGCTAGTGATTCTGAAAACACCTCTAACTTCTTACATATATAAATGTTTTCCTATAAGACCACGTGTATTCATTTGTCATGGGTTTGCCTTTTAGGAAAAATTCACATACACATGACTTGTTTTTCCTCATGGCTGCAAACCACTCTCCATGTTCACAAACTATTTGATAATATATTTTTGAATAATAAATACAACCAATTATCAAAAATGACTTTGTAAAATTAAGTTCAACGATTTACTTTATTTGTAAATGCATACTGCTCATTTACTATGTCCCAAGCACTGTGTTTGTCGCCTTAGAAACAAATGTAAAAAGGAGAGACAAGTTTGCTTGGGTAATTCATAGTCAAGTAGGGAAGACAGACATTAAAACTGTGGGAGGTGCTTTGATGGGGGAAGTACATGAGACTAAATAACAGAAGTTCCTTACCAGTCTAAGACTCCAAAAAATGATTCCTAAAAGGCAATGTGTAAGTTAAAATCTGAAGAATGAGTTCTGAAGAGGGACTGCTGAAAAGAACAGTGTATGGAAAATCTCTAATATCAGCATACTCATTACAGGAAATACAAGAAAAGTTTAGTACGTGTGGAGCACAGATTAAAAGGAAAAGAAGTCAAACAGACAGATGGTCTTAGGCTAGATGATACAGGACTTTGCAGACCATATTATCATTCTGAAGTTTTATATTAAACATAATGAAAAGTCTTTGAATCATTTTGACTCAAGAATATGATCAGTTTCCATTTTCAAAGATCACTTTAATATCCTAAGTCAACTGTCAATAGATATATTACAGACACATGACTAGTTATGAAACTACCATAATGGTTAAGATATGGATTCATAAAACTGGAATGACTTCAGAGCTATTCTAGAGCAAGAATAAATCTGATTTGGTGGCCAGCTGGAGGTACAATTGAGAAGGGTGGGATGAAACCAACTCAGACTAAATATCATGGGATTAGCTTTGATGAGAAATTATTCCTCTTCTAAATAAAAGGTGATAAAAGTGTTGCAGATGTACATTTAAGTCTGTTTGCAGTCAGTTTAGTGAATTTATTAGACAATTTTTTTCAGCAAAGTAGGGGAAGGGCAATGTGACAATTTGAATATATAAAGAGACAATAATGAAGAAAGTTAATTATTTATTATAGAAAACCAAGAAATGTGTTGTTGAAACAAACAATATTGGAATCTCAGGTAGTGTTAAAGACAAACTATGAGGTTATAGTGGTGCTAGTCTAAGCAACTGAGAGGTTTGTGTTTTTGTTTTTCCCAGTGGATTAGTTGTGGTTTTACCAGGCTGGTAGAACAGGAGCAAGGGGCTGTAGTTATAGAGCAATATGATCACCTGCCCTGGTTTTGCTGGGATTGTCCTAGTGTTGGCAATGAAAGTCCTGTGTCCACAAAAACCTCTCAGTCCAAAGTAAGCTGTGATGCTTGGTCACCCTCAGTGTTAAAAAAAAATCTATCATAACAAGGTTGAGACTGCTGGATAAAATTAGAGACAAGAGGAACTTGAGGAACCAACATGGAAGAGGAAAAAAAAAAAAATAGAAGATCAAAATAAGAGAGGAAGTTGCTAAAAAAAAAGTTTTGTTTAAAGAGAAATGTCTGAATTTGTTAATACACCAGTCCTACATTTGCAGGTGCTAAATTCTAGAGTTAGGGAAAGGAATTATGGATGATAAGCTGTTATTGGTGAAAAAGTCAAGAAACTGAGAAGTCATACTGTTAGATGGGTTGACAAGATCAATATTTTAATGCTGCAACTTACGGGGCAACATATTCAGTAAAATAGTAGATACTATTGGTACATTGGGGTAAAGGTATTTTATTCCCATGGCAGGGGCCTTAAGTGGGCAAGGGTTTTTTGTTTTGTTTTGTTTTGTTTTTCAGTTATATCAAATTAAAACAGCATGAAGATGCTGAGGAACCAAAGAGAACATTGACCAGATCTTCTGGACAGTGCCTAGTGTGAAAGAACAAACAAACTCTACCTGGAAGAGAGGCAAAGAAGTAATTTCCTAAGGAGAGTGTTAGGTTTTTGTTAAATCAGAAATATGAGAAATGTTGGTTGAAGGGAATGAACAGATAAGAGGCTTCAATAATCCTGAAAAGTGTCTTCTAGAGGCCAATAATAATGCTATCCAACTTGGTAAGCAGACCATGAATTTTTCCTTAACATTCTACCACAATTACCAATGAGCACTAAATTTTATCAGGAGGTATATAACCTTCAGACCTCATTTTCAGTTTTTCAGTTTTTCAGTGCCTATCCCAGTGAAAATTTTGACCAAGTAAATAGAATGATCTGCAGGTGTTATATAAACCATTTAATTATACCCTTGTAAATACAACCTACACTTAGGGTATACACATTTTTTGTTCTGTTCCATCTTTAGTAAATTAAATTAAATTTAAAATTAATAAATAATTTAATAAATTAATTTATTTAATTAATTTAGTCATTATTTTATTACCCTCTTAAAATTTCTCTTCTAATATTCTAATAGGCTTCTACTGATGAGGGAGTTTTTCCATCTGTTTTTTTTAAGATTTTATTTATTTATTTGACAGACGGAGATCACAAGTAGGCAGAGAGGCAGGCAGAGAGAGAGGAAAAAGCAGGCTCCCTGATGAGCAGAGAGCCCGATGTGGGCCTCAATCCCAGGACTCTGGGATCATGACCTGAGGCGAAGGCAGAAGCTTTAACCCACTGAGGCACCCAGATGCCCTGTGTTTTTCCATCTTAAACTGCAATAATATGAAAACACAGCTGCTAATATCTACCTAATACCACTATAATTACTACTGTGATTAAACACACACACACACACACACACACACACACACACACACACACCCCACAACTGATTTCACCTAAGAAAGAAAAAAAGTGCATGATTACTATAAAACCTTTTTGTGCTTTTTTAAAACATGTAGTGAATGAGGTGATTATATACATCCATCTTTAGCTGTTGATATTTTATACATAGAAAACCTACCCAGAACAAACTTTTTTCTGAAGGTGTCACATGAGATGAGTGTTAACAGTGAAGACAGCTTAAGGTAACAATCATGGGATGGTGACACTAACTTCATTTAACTTGTTTTTATGCAGCGCCTACTGATTACCTCCTATCCCCAAGCAAATCCCTTTTCCTTCCCCATTTCTCTTCTTATTTGGGTTTATTTTTCTTATTGAACACTTTTTTAATAACAAAAGAACTGTACATTTTGTTTAGCTTTTCAAATAAAAATTAAATTCCATGTCAAACTGTATATGAAATAATATGTGAGAAAGTCTGTCTCTATGATAAAGTACCACAAATTATAAAATGTAGGACTGTCACAAGTCAGAGGATGGGATAAATGACAGAACAATGCTAAGGGATACTAATGTTAAGGTAAAGCAGAAAATTTAGCTTGATGAGCCACAAACATAGCAGCCTTCTGCCCAGAGATGCAAGCTTCCCTGGCTTTCAAACCTTCACAAATTCTGTCAACTGCGATAATCCCAACTCTCATGATGTAACTTTAGCACATTCCTGGGTGTTTACTATAAGGTTGAATGCCTCAGAGATGATTTTTCCCTATGCCACCCACGTTTTAGACCTGCCTGAGGTATCATATTGCTGAAATAAAAAAACATAGTATTTATTAATAAAGAATGAGGATATATTGACCTAATGAGCTTTAGTAAAATAAGGGCTAGATATACAATATGCTTTAGATCCTATTCTTAAACAACAAGAAATGCTAAAAAGCTTTAACCTTTTTTGAGGTTTTTATTTAGTCACTGAGTATAAGAATAAAACATGGTAAATTTTGATGGTGACATTCCAATTTTAAATATGTTTTCAAGTTTCTACCAATTTCACAATTTTTAAATTTGCTATATAAAATGTTGAACTTGATAAAAATCTAACTTTTAAATAATGTGTTCCTTTAAAAAAGAAATCTTTAGGCGTTTGACATTTTTTTAATCAGCAAACAAATATTCTGACCAAAAAAAAAAAAAAGTGAATGTTAAGTTTAAGTTTAATGATGCCATGTATCTAGTTTATAGCTTTATTATAAATTACAGATTATAAAAATCACTTACAACACTTGTCCAATATACTCTTATAAGTTTTCAATATTTTTATAAGTATTAGAATTAGCATTACAAAGAAGTTTTAGAAACAATATCCTGTCATGGTCACATTTGCTAAAGCAATTCTTATTCAAAAACTTTTCATGATCTATGTGTAAAACTCCATGAAAGATAGAGGACAAACCAAGAAGCAAAATCAGATTAATTCCAGTTTCTGAATATTTGAAGTTTATATTCCAGCAAAAGGAAATATACATAAATAAACAATAAAATCATAATTAAGGACTGTAATAAAAGTATATATGAGTTAATAGCTAAGAGTAGGGATGCATGCAGAAATGCAGACATTAGAGAACTGAACATAAGTCATAAATAGGAATTAAGTGCTGAAAAGCACAACCAGTAAAGTGAGAGCAAAGGAATAGAATAAAGAAAAGAGAATATAATTTAAAAATTTGAAATAATAAAATGCATTAGCTTCCTAGAGTTGCCATACAAAGTACCACCAACAGGTTGTCATAAAACAGCTCTGGAGTCTGAAAGTCTAAAATCAAGGTCCTGACACTGCTGGTTCTTTCTGAGCACTCAGAGAGAAACTATTCCATGGTCCTAGTAACAGCTGGCAGCCTTTGGCATTCCTCAGGTTGTAGATGCATCACTCCAATCTCTGTCTCAATCTTTATATGACATTAACTCTGTATCACTGTATCTTTACATGGCCATCTTCTTAGAAGCGCATCCACCCTACTTCAGTATATCCTCGTCTTAAGTCATTACATCTGCAACAACTCTATTTCCAAATAAGGTCAAATTCCGGGGTGTTGAGTAAGGGTTAGGACTTCAACACACCTTTTTGGGAGACACAATTGAAGCTACATTCTAAGAACTAGTACATATTAAGCAGTAAGAAAACATTTTATATACTTTAAGCATTTTACTCTCACAATATTACTTTGTAATAGTTAATATTCTAATTTTGATTTTATCGAAGTAATTTCACCAAAGTCAGAGAAAGTTAAATGACAGAGTAAGCCCTCAAACACCAAAGCTAATTTAAGCCATTATTTAACAGCTATGTTATCCTGCCTCCCAAAGAGTTTGATTTAATTGGATCTATATATGGCATATAACTAAAAAAGAGATGGGAAAGTAAAAAAATGACATACCTGAAATGGACAGAATTCAATACTTCACTTGGAGACAATTACAAATAGTGTTTATTTATTAAAGAGGCATTCATAGTCAGATCCCTGTTTTGCCACAAAGATGATGGAAATGAATCACAGCAATTCAGGGAGATGTTGGAAGAAAGAAATAGTTTAGAAACTAATGTAATAACATATGAATGCCTGCCTGGACTTTGGGGCTGGGAAGTGTTAGCTTAAAAATGAAGAGAAAAAAATTCAAGAAAAATGGAATTTGAATATAATTACATGTGAGTCTAACAAAGATGAATGGTTCAAAGATGACACTATCATCTCTCACTTGTGTAATTCAAACAATCTACTGTACCACTAACTAAGACCAAGGGGGAGAAGATAATCACTTTACTCATTTAATCTAATAAATAGAGATTATATTTTGAGTTAATTTTCCTCATTGTTCTCTGTTGTTTGCTTTGTGTCTATTATTTCAGTTTGAGAGGAGACTATGTCACATTTTAGACAAAAGCTAGGCTCTGGGGTCTCAAAGCTGTGGATCTCAGGAAATCTGCCTCTCATCAGTGAACCTCACAGCAAAAACACACAGCAGGAAAGGCAAAACACAGATGATATTAGATATGTTAGCATATCAGGTTGGAATATATATCATAGCCTAATTTGGAAATGGCCTTTAAATTTCTGTATTATTTTATTAGAGGTCTTACTCTTAGCATATGCCAATGGACTTAAGATTCTTAGTTCTCTTTGTAGGGTTTACAGGTTTCCACATTCCATCTTTCTTCTTTTTAATTAGTTATCTCTTATCTACTCTTTTCTTTATATATGCCATGTTTGTTTGTTACTGGTTTTGCAAAAGTCTGCTCAGTAGACAAGTTTCTAAAATGAGGGACACAGCAGACGTTTGGGCCGGTGATTCAGACTCTTGTAGGTGGATTTTTATCTTCTGTCAGTACATATTGACAACCAATACACGGTTAGGAGATGAAGTCTATTTTCTTTATCATTGCTGGTTGGTAATAAATTTTGTTTTAGGGTTTTGCTGTCATCCCTTGAGAAGGATAGTTTTTGTGATTGCTCATGTAATGAAATAATTGGGATTTTTTTTCAATAATGCTGAAATTGTATGGGAAGACAGCACATCGTTATCTTTTCATATTTTGAAAGATGAGCCTTCAAGATACATGGTAGCAATTTGATATTTTTATACATTGCAAAATTAACCCCATGATAAGTCTAGTTGCCATCTGTCACCATACAAATATCAAATCACTATGATGTACATCTGAAACTTACAGGGCATTGTACGTCAATTATGCTTCAATCAAATAAAATATGCTAAAAGAAAAAAAAGACACACGGTAGCTTGAAATAATAAAGCTTTGCACGTTGAAAATATCTATCTTTCATGGAATTCTTGGTTTCACCATGTAGTTGGTATGCATCTCCAACTGACCGTTAGGCATTGTTGATTAAGAATAGATTTACTGGGCGCCTGGGTGGCTCAGTGGGTTAAGCCGCTGCCTTCGGCTCAGGTCATGATCTCGGGGTCCTGGGATCGAGTCCCGCATTGGGCTCTCTGCTCAGCAGGGAGCCTGCTTCCCTCTCTCTCTCTCTCTGCCTGCCTCTCTATTTAAAAAAAAAAAAAAAAAAAAGAATAGATTTACCAAGTGGCTTATAATAAAGAAAATATTGATAATATTTTGCTGACGACACAACCTCAACTATCTCTATTAGATTATTTTAAGAAAGAAGAGGGTATTCTAGTCTATTAGTTGTCAACCCAGATGCATATAAGAATCATTTAGGGGTATTTTTTGAAAAATAATGAAGTGAGAGATCTACCTGCAAAGATTCTCATTTAATTAAATGTTGATGGACTGGGGACTTGGATTTTAAAACTTATTTTCATGTACAGCCAGTACTGCAAACTGCTGGGTTGAAGAATCGAATCTCTGTGTACTAAGTATGTCCCTTTAGATTGATTCCTTTTGCCCTGAGTTCAAAATTAAAGGATCCCCTGCTTCCAGCGGCATATTTTAGTTTGGGTAAACAACAGTAATGATGCACAACATTGAAATAGCTTATTAACATATCACTGCTGAACTTTTTTTTTTCTCTTGATGAACATAACTGAGTTTCTGAAGCTGAAAAAAGCCTGCAATTAACCCCATTATTTACAGCCACTGTGATTTGCCTGCAGAGTCTAACGCTTGCTGGGTCAAATGGCGTCTGAAGAAATTATCTGTCATTTATTTTCTCTGCTTGGTCTCTTTATGTTGAACAAAAGTGCCCAACAGAAATAAAATATGATGTGTCATGATTGATGAATCATGTTACTATGCATTCCATGTGGCTCATCTATTTGATAAAGTGGTAAAATATTTTTCCTGATTTTAGAGCTTTAGAAATTAAAGCTCAAAAGATTTTCTCTGAACATTAATGTATAAAAGCAGTTAACATATATACCTATAGTCCTGGAAATTATGTATTTGTTTTTAAATAAAGCATGCTGCTTACTTCAATTTATTTCTAATTTAAGTTTAATTCCTAGAGTTGTATAAGTGCTATATCAAGGATACTTACCAGAGAATCTTCAATTCCCTGATAGTAATCATGTAAATCAACTGTGACATATCTGACTCAATGACTATTTTCTTTAGGATGAGTTGATGCTAGTTAAAGCTATACTCATTAGTCAATTGTATACCATTCTAAACTGTAGTTTAAGAAATTAGTAGAAGTAAAGCTACTTCCAATGATTTCAGTTTTATTTCAAAAAAAGTTAAAAGTATCAGAATTATGAAAACTGTGACTTGTTTTTGAATATTTATTTGAAAATTTATACTTTGAAATTAAAATGCTGTGCAACTTAATTGTGTCATCCATAGAGTGATTATGAAATTTATAAGTTTATGTTGTAATATACTAAAGACCTAAATTTAAATTAGAATAATCAGTATCTTCTTTTCAGTACTTTCAATGGTTGGCTGCTAAAACTTGTTTAGAGATAACATTAAAACTTGAAGTCCTAGAAAAATATTAAATGTAAAACATGTAACTCCTTTATAATACAACTTCAAATCCAGAATATATTTTGCATATAAACCTCAGAATTTTAAATTTCAGTGATCAGATATGATCAGACCAGTTGTTCACATTATAGTAAATGAAGTGGTTGTATGCCAGGCTTCTCTGGGCTGTATACTGTCAATTGTAATATTTTTCAGTTCCTCTAGAAATGTCAAACAAGATAATTCAATCAAGTCCTATCTTTTACAATTGTAAAAAAAAATGCTAAAAAAGTTAAAGATGTACAAATGTGATCAGTACCTACAGCCACATGTTTCACTTTAAGTTCAAAGTTTTTCCACCTTACCAACTACCCCATTTGCAAAGGTCTTCTCACTTGAACTGTACATCTAGTCCATTGTTTTGTAATGCCTGTTTCATTTATCTAATATATTTTAATATATACACCCTTTATATCCTGATCTAGTTTTAAGTTACTACTACTGAGAGATCTTGTCTTATAATAATTCTATGCTCTGTAGGGTACAGTAATATAAAAATAATTAATAACATATTTTGGATTTTTAATTTCGTATCCCCCAATTGACCTTTTCTTTCTACTCAGTAATATAAATAAGTAACAAATACATATAAATATGTTCCATTTTATATATGTATATATAAAAATACAAATAATATGAAATGATTTTGGTAAAATTGTCTAGAATGTGAGGTTGATAAAAAATCAATTATCCCTATTTTAGATATTGTGTTGAAGCTCAGATTAAAATTTAGACATGGCCTGGGGATTGCTTTTACTGTTGAAACTACCTACAAACATTTTTATATCATTGAGCAACAATATTTTTTAGAATGTATTATCATGCTGTAGCCCTGTTCAGCCATTTAAAATGTGAACAGTCTGACTTGAGATATGCTTTAAGTTTAAAATGCACAGTGGTTTTAGAAGACCTAGTTTGAAAAAAGAACATAAATGTCTCATTAATTTTTATCTGGATTTTGTTCTGAAATTGTAATATATGTGATATACTGGTTTAAATAGGATACATTCTTTAAATTATTTTCAAGTGTTTCTATATTCTTAACGTGGCTGATAAAAAATTACATTTGTTGTTCACACTATATTCTGCTGAACAGCACTAGTGTAGAGCAGTGGTCAAAGTACCTGATAAGCATAAATAACATTAATAGATATCTTTTTTTTTAACATTAATAGATATCTTATAAAGGAAATCCTTATGGAATTTTATGTATTTGTGTTCAACTTTTGGTTCAATAATAATTATATATATCTGTAATCTGGCTGGGTTTTAGGTGTTAAGTGTAGTCAGTAACTCCTACTTAATTTAGTATGTGCATAAAATTTATCAGAGAAGAATGTCAGTCTTAATTTTCTGCCACTGTGGAATGGTAAGGAGGTTAGATTCAAGTCAATGATAACACAGGATTGTTAGGGTCTTTATTAATTCTATAGGATATAATTAGTACATCATATTTAAGATCTCACTTAAAAATCTTAAAGCTGTAAGTACCTAATCTTTAGAATTAAGTTTGTTTCTGTATTTGGTTTGCTCTGTTAATTCAACTAAAAATGAAAGCAAGTCCATTTATTGAGATTCTATTGTTTCAGGCATTACATATTAGAGAAATGTTACTTCATTTAAACTTTGAAAGAATCCTATGATACCAATATGATCATATGTTGAGTGTCTCTCACAAATGGTTTTCACTATTAATTCAGCTGTTTCCAGTCTATCCTAGAAAGAGTTAAAATTTGGGTCCCTCTAGTAAAAAAACACTATGGGAATATGGCTTATATTTTGGTTGCTGAATACTATAATTGGTACTTCAAATAGAAAATAAAGATTTTGTCATACTTCCAAAGTAAGATGTAGATTTAAAAAAAAAAAAAAAAAAGATCACTGTGTGGAGGGAGAAAGGACTGCACCAGAAAACTGATGAATTTTGTTTTCATGCAGTGATTCCCAACATTGGTTTTGACATATCCCCAAATAATATTACTTCATTGCAGGGTTTTTTTTTAATTTTTGTTTTTGTTGGTTTTGGTTTTTTAACAGTTCAAAACAATTCTCTTCTATGGAACTCTTTGTTAATAAACTATGATGTGAACTTGATAGTATGTTTTGTGAATTATTACACCAAAACTTTAATATTAGCAAACACTTGTATGTATGGACCATGTTCACAGTATTCAAGAGACTTGACATATTAATTCAACTCTTATAGAAACTAAAAGAAATATAGTATCTCAGTTTTAAAACGACATAGAATGTTAACTAATTTATTCAAAATCACATAGCTAATAGTCAGGATTCAAAGTCAGGCATTTCAAATCATGAATATGGCAGAGCAAGTATACAAATACTTTGTACCTCTACATCCCTTTTCTATTTGCTGTTGTTGTTATTTCTGTGAAAGTCAAATTCAATGAAAAAACAGTAAAGACAAACTTCTTTCTGACATTGTTAAGGACCACTTCCACATTCAGAGGATATAGTCAAGAGATTTGGAAATGCAGAGAAAGAAATCAGTCAATTTCCTTGCCTATTTGCCTCTTCCGATTCTAAAACCTGATAGTTAGATATGTTAGATAATTAGATCTCTAATTTTCACAAGGGGTTTCACAGAATTCTAAAATAACAGTAATTTGAATTTTAAATACTTAAAATAATTATGTGTCATATAGCTTTGGGGACAGAAAGGGGTTTCACACTATTAACTGTAAAGTTGGAGGTTTCAGCCATATAAAATGCCAGAAATAATTATTACAGTATTTCAAGCTGAAATTAACCAGGAACAGCGCATCTTCTTTTAGGTTTGATGGAACACTTTGAGAGAGCCAAATATAGTTTTTTTTTAATTCAGTGTATGAATCTCTTTTTTAAAAAATTAGCACAAGAAGTATTTATAACTGAATCGAAGTCCCCCACCAGGATGCTTAAATAGAGTACACTGTTTAAGTCAGTGTTCATTCACAGTGATAGAATCTTTACTTGATACATACTTTGCCAATCACTTTGAAATGGCAAATATCAAAACGGAGAATTTTCCATGCATGACACTATTCAACCAAAGAACATTTATTACTTTCTTCTAATAGCAACATATCTTGAAAGGATAGAAACAAACTTCACTCAAATGTCTTCATTATAAAATGCAGGATCAATATAGTGTTAACTCTTTTATGGTTATACTATATTGTGTAGACTCAAATAGTTAAATGTATAGTTATCTTTTCTAGCTTTATTTCTTTCTTCAATCATAAATGTCTGTAAAATACAGAGGAAAACATAACTTGTACACTGAAATAAGCAAAGTAAGCTAAAGGCTGAAATAATCATACCATAGAATTTCTGGCTTCTATGCTGACAATTAATCAGCTTGGATATTGTCATTCCTACCTTCATAACAACAACAACATGAAGAAACTAAAACCAATGGCTATTCTTGGATCCATCATAATCAATGATGGAAAATAAAAATACCGCCCCCACAAGATCTCGAGGAGGCAAGGATATCCTCTCTCATCACTTCCACTCAGTATCAAATTCTAAAATGTAGCTTTCCAATATGTAAGCAATGAACACGTGGGAAAAGTAAATAAATAAATAAATAACAGCAAAACAATGCATTGACAACAGCACCAACAATTGAAATATTTAGGTAGAAACCTAAGAGAATATGCATAGCATTTATATGCAAAATACTAGAAAACTCTGATGAAAAAGTCAAAGATCTAAATAAATAATGTTTTTGGCCAGGAAGACTATTGTTAAGATGTCAGATTATCCCAACTTAATTTATAAATAAAAGGGGAAGAAGAGACAAATCTTCTGTGCAGAAGAATTGCAAATAATTTATGTAGATACTCCATCCTCAAGGAAGGGGGAGCATAACTCTATATACTCTTTATGGATGAACTAGGTGTAGCAACTTCCTTCCAAAGAGTACAGTATGGAACGGTTGCAGGGATCTTACAGTGGAGAAACACTATAAACCCTACCTCAGCCAGGGAATCAGGCCAGCATGCATGTTCTTAAATCATGTTGATAGTATGTACCTTTGATACGATGTGATGAAAATGGCACTTTGCCTCTATGGTCATCCTTCCCAAAACCCAGAACTTCAGCCTCATTATGAGAAAAACATCAAATTCTGATAGCTAGGCATTCTAGAAAATACCTGACCAGTTTTCCTCAAAACTAATAAGGTCATCAAAAAAAACCAAAATGAAACAAAACGCAAAATCAAAAAATAAACCAAAAAAAAAAAAAGTGTAAGAAAATGTCATTGCTAAGAGAAACCTAAGGAGAAATGATAACTAAATGTAATGTGGAGTCTAGACGAGATCCTCCAAAAGAAACATGACATCAGGTAAAAATCAAGAAAACATGAGTAAGGTATGGATTTCAGTTAATAACTGACAACCTTATAATTAATGTAGCATACTAATATAAGATGTTAGTAATAGCAGGAACTAGATGTGGGGTACAGGAGAAGCCTACTATCTTCATAATTTTTCTGTAAATCTAGACTTATTTAAAAATAAGTGATATTTTTAAAACTCTTATAGTAATTTATGCTTGGAACAATTTAATTTTAAATACAACTATTTTGTATATACTCTGGAATATTTTAAGCCTAAATCCTGCTAGAATCTCATGTAGTTTGTTTCATTTCCTTACAGGTATACTATATTTACACTATGTTATCAAAATCTTCAAAACATTTTAAGGATAATTTGATAAGAGGAAATAAATTAGCAATGGAAAACTATTAATAAAAATTAAATTAAAATGTCATAAAAAGACCAAGCAAAAGTAGTTATCATTTCCCCTATACATCCATAATAATTTAGTTTTATACATTGTTTGCTTTCAAGTAATGTCATTTTACCTGAATAATCCTATAAATTTATTATTGTTTACTAACAATTATAATTGTGTGATAATCTATGTATGTTTAGTCCTGAAATTAAATAAATAAATGAATAAAAGTTGAGCAAAAAATCAGGCTAGAAACAAATGCATTTTTTGAGGGGGGGGAAGAGGAGAAATAAAAGGATAAAAAGATTTTTCTCATAAAGTAAAATGTGTTTATATACTTAAATAAAATATTATTTAAGCATATAACTATTCCCCAAATGTTAACAAATAGCTCACTTAAGATATTTAGTTTCTGTCCATAAAGCCCACCTTATCATAAACAAAAGAAAATGTATAATTGTTTGATTTATACATTGCAGAGCCTACAAAAATGAAAATTTTAAATCCAAATAAACATATCAACTTATCTATAACTTATAACAAATGATAAGACATGACTATAATCATTTAAGCTTATAAAATTTCTAGAGGTGCCAAAAAGCCTACACCATATCATAAAATTTCAAGCCTGAAAAAAAAGGAACTGTTTTTGAATAGTATGGTTCAACCTTTTAAATGTGGGGTAAATATTTTTTTTTTAATAAAACCAACATTTTTTTAAATGGTCATTTTAGAAATTACAGCATTCCTTAAATATTGGCATATAATTAATATATTATATTGCCATTAAGTAAAAGCAGTGAGATTATTTTCTGCTTGTTTCTAGGAAAAGGACTGCCTACAACAGAGGAATCAAAACAAGTATTTAACTTGATGTCATAATAGAGAGATAAACTCATTGATGGATCAAAATTTCCTCAAAACCATTAAAAAAATAAGATGTTCTGAAATAAGAAATATACATGTATCTCAGGTACAATTAGTGGTCTAGGAATACATTAACATTATGGCAAATAAAGATAACATTAAATATTAAATGCTGACAAATTTACATTAAGTCAATAAGGACAAATACATTGAATTAAATGGCAGTAATGGAAACAAAACAATCAAGGACAGATTTATAGCCAAGAACAGGAAATGTTTGAAGTAAATGAGATTACAAAAGATATAGAGAATATTTTATATTACACAGAATGATAGGACTTAATTCTTAGAATTAAAGTCAGAGAATCTGATGAAATCAGTTAATATTTTAAAGGTACGGATGAGTGATCATATGGGAGAACAGAACATTAATGATAATTTCAGAAGAAGTCCCATTTGTTTCTGGTGGTAGCAAAATAAGGTAAAATAACTCATATTTTATAGCAATCTCAAAAAGTATGAGTTTCTTCAAAAACACTGACATTGAGAAATCAAGAATAATTGGTTTAGATAATAATGAAATAATATTTTGTAGAAGATGGAAAATCAGACAGGGGTAACAAAGATTATATTGATAGTAACATTCTAAAAGTATAAGCTTGAAAATTGGTAAAGAAGGTAACAGAAAAAAAAATTTTTAAGTGCAAATGCGAAAAAAGTCTAACCTCACTCTAATCCAAAGATTAGTAATTTTTAAATGTTTACAAACAGATGATTGAACAAAGTTTCAATTGATAAATAAGCTAAAAAACTGACTACTAATCATTTTTAAACCATAAGATTATTTACTCATTAAATTGTTTCACTCATTATAATCCTTATCTTCACACTTCAAATATTTTACCACTAAAATATTAAAATATTTGAATTCCTATTATATATAGAACACTAAAAACTATGTGATAATTTTTCTTCCATTATTATTTTAACTTTAAGGTAAAATAATCCTAGAATTCACTTTAACCAAATCTGGCAATCAAAATTGTAATTGTTATCATTGCCAACACACACACTTCACCTCAGCAGACATTAAAACTCCAGAATTTCTGAATAAAACATTTATGTTTAAGATTGTCTACATTTGCATATTATTTTCTTCCTGAAAATGCCCTTCCTCTCCTTAACTATCATTTTCACCCTGTTTAATCTATTTCTTCTCCCTGATCCCTTATTACCCAAATTTCCTTCCTAAATTCACTATAAAATAATGCACTTAATCTTCTTCATGGAAATAATATTTGTTTGTACATATAATTTTTGTTTATAACAGCTATATTTTATCCTCCCTAGAGTAGACAGAATTCCTAGAAAATAATGATATTTTGTTCATTTCATAAACCAAATCAAGAATGATTCATATACTGTTGGTAGTCAATGTAACTTTGTAGAATCTGAAAATAATAAATGAATACAGGTTCCAATACAAATTTATCTTACATTATCAGGAAGCAACAGAGAGTAATGAGAACCTACAAGTGTCTATACACACAATAAAAAAGTAATTATCCCTCAGTTATTTTTGCTTGATTCCAGTGGTCTAATTTTCAAAAGAAGTTTTTTTGTACAGGATATATGTAAAGAATTTCCAGAAGAGAAACATACAACTAGTAATAATAAAAAAGGAATACTATTTTATTTTTCTTTCTTCATAAAAGCAGTAATTCATAATTAGCAATCCACAATTAACAACCGACATTTCCTCCATAACCTTATACATATATATGTGTATGTGTATATATGTGTGTATGTGTGTGTGTACAATAAAAATGTAGAATAAGAATGTGGCAGACCAGTAGCTGCTTGATAATTATCTACAGATGATTCCATATCACATTACATATAATTTTATGAAGACAACTTACTTTACTTCAATTTTGAACATAAATGGAATAAAATGAGACAAATATTTGAAGAATGACTATGTAGAAAGCATCCTACTAGATGTTTACATATTTACTCAATTTTATCTCCAAAACAAACCTACAATGCTTGTCCTACTTTCCACTATTTGAAGAAAAGAAAACTAGGATTTAAAGTAAATCATTTAGGGATGCCTGGGTGGTTCAGTCGGTTAAGCATTTGCTTCAGCTCAGGTCATGATCTTGGGGTCCTGGAATCAAGTCCCACATCGGACTCCTTGCTCAGCAGGGAGCCTGCTGTTCCCCGTTTGTGTTCTCTCTCTCTCTCTCTCTCTGACAAATAAATACAATCTTTAAGCAAATAAATTAAGTAATTAAATAAGTAAATCATTTAACTTGTCCAAGATAACACAGCCAGGATTATAAATTTTAGGCCACTTGATTTTTGAAAAAGTTGTAACAGCAATTCAAAGAAAAATATTAATATTTTCACATTTTACTTGAAAAGCTTCAAATCACACTGAAAATAATATACAAAATTGAATTAAAATGGATCTTATACCTAAATATAAGGCCTAAAATTCTAAAATTTCCAGAAAAAAACATTGGAAAAAATATTTATGAACTGGGGTTAGGTCAACATTTATTTAACATGACATCAAAAGTATGATCCACCAAAAAAAAAAAAAAAATCCTAATTCACACTTTACCAAAATTAAAATTGTCTACTCTTCCTAAGATACTACTAAGAGAAGGAAAAGGCAAGCTCTCATATGGGAAAACCTATTTGCACTTACATATCTAATAAAGGACATGTGTCTAAAATACATAAAGAACTCACACTAAGAAAGCAAACAATTCAAAAACCAAATGGGTAAAGTACTTGAATGGGCACATTGCCAAAGACAATATAAGGATTTCAAATAAGCATAATAAAAGATATTTAACATAATTAGGAAAATAAAAATTTGAACTACAATGAGATATCGCTGTGCCTTTATTAGGAAGGCTCTCCGTTCCAAGTATTGATAAGGATGTAGAGCACCTAAACCTCCCAGACACTGGTAATGAGAATGGAAAATGGTACAGCCACTTAGGAAAGTTTGGCAGTTTCTTAAGAAATTAAAATATCTATCATATAACCCAGACATTACTACACCCAGTTTCCCTCCCATGACAAATGAAAGCTTGCATCTATACAAAGATTATTACATGGATATTAATAGCAGATTTGTAATAGCCCCAAACTGGAAATGGCCTAAATGTACACGAATAAGTGAATGGAAAAATAAATTGTGGTATATCCACATAATGAATGAACTCTTGATATACCCAAAAACAGATCGTTCAGAAAAATTATGTGAAATGAAACAGGCCAAATAAACGAGAGGCCAGATAAGCAATAAAAATATATTGTAGGCTTTCATTTATACAAAATTTTAGAATATGGGGCACCTGGGTGGCTCAGTGGGTTAAAGTCTGCCTTCGGCTCAGGTCATGATCCCAGGGTCCTGGGATCCGGCCCCACACTGGGCTCTCTGCTCAGCGGGAGCTTGTTTCCTCCTCTCTCTCTCTGACTGCCTCTCTGCCTACTTGTGATCTCTATCTGTCAAATGAATAAATAAAATCCTTAAAAAATTTTAAAATATGAGAAACCTAATTGACATTAACAGGTAAGCTGTTGTCTTGAAATAGGGTGAAGGGTTAGGGAGGGGCAGAAGGAAGGTATTACAGAAGGGCATAAGGAAATGTGAAGGCTGACGGTTGTATTTATTGAGTGTGCTGATTTCACAAAAGGATACATATTTCAAAATTTGTCAAACACATTTTAAACATGAGGAGCTTACTCTGAGTCAATTATACCTCCAAAGAGCTTTAAAAATATTTTCAAGGAAACCCCTATTAAAATTCTTCTATAAATTTAATTTTCTTATCCCCTTTATAAAATTTATGTCTTGAAAGAGTTGGTCTTTTCTCCCTGCATGAACATTTTGTGTTCACCCCACAACCTATACCAATCTGGCTCTTGTCCCAAGCTCCTCTCAAAGTTGTTCCCACTAAAGTAAACAATGGTCTCTAATTACTCAATCGGAGTTACTTTTTCCTTTCCTGTCTCACTTGACTCTTTAACAACATCCAATATTATTAAATACTTCCTTTTTCCTTCAAACACTGTTTCAGTACTAAAAAAATCATTGAATCACGTTTTCATCATATTTTAGCCAATCTCATTCTTCAATGTTGACTCAGTTCTTATGAATAGATGTAGCTCGCCATTTTCTTTTCTGTTATAAAATCTTCACTCCTCTTTATTTCGGGTAGCATCTCTATACTTTGAGTTACTTCAAAATACTTTTTTTTATAGCTTGTATCTCTTCTCTGAATTATAATGTATTTATTAATCTCTACTTGGATATATAAAAATACCTCAATTTTTTTTTTCTTCTAGAGAGAGAGAGAGAGAGGAGGAGGCAGGCTTCCTACTGAGCAGAGAGCCCGATATGGGGCTCGATCCCAGGACCCTGGGATCATGACCTGAGCCAAAGGCAGAGGCTTTAACCCACTGAGCCACCCAGGCGCCCCAAATACCTCAAATTTTTAATCATCTGTTTTTTATCCCTATTTTTCTCTACAAACGTAGCTGTGAATCATTTTAAAAGCACAAATTTCATGCATCATCCACTCTGGAAAACACATCAATGATCTTGGGTTAAAATTTAAATATTTAGCATGATTTAAAATATAATCTTGCCCTTACCTACTTGTGGATCATCTTATATACCCTGTTTCTAATTTTTTTTAATTTTTTAATTCCAGATATATGGACTTTGTTTGAATTACTTGTCTCTTTCAGAGAGAGCTCTATATGTTTTTCTCACTGGCTGGCACTCATCCCAAGCTCTCCCTGCTTTTCATCTTTTTAAACTGTCTTTCTCAGATCTCAGTTCAAATGAATTTTCATTAGGAAAGTCTTTCGATTTCCTGTTATCTGATCTATTTTTTCTCTCTTGGCACTGTAACACTTTTTCTTTTTTTATAAACTGATGTATTTGCTTAGTGGCCATATACTGTACGCCTAAAAGCCCATAAGTCCACAATCATATCTGTTTTGCTCATTACTGTTTCCTCATTGCCATGAACAGTATGTGACTCAAAGAAGACAAATAAACTAATGTTGTATGTGCTGTAGAAAGACTAATCACAGTTAGCTCTTTTAATAACTTATAAAGGACATAATATTATAGTCTACAAACACAGGCGTGGAGACAGAAAGAGCATTGAATTCAGCCTCTTGGCTCCTTAGATATATGACATTAGATAATTTATTCAACTTTCTAAGCCTAAATTTCCTCATCTCTATAACGGACATAATTAATAAACAGTTTTCCTTTAAGGTTTTAAGTATATTAAAATCAATGATCAATACAAATTCCCAATAGAGAGCCTCTAAAACTACATTCCCAATACTTCTTAATATTATTACACATATATTTATTATTACTATATATACATATATATCTTTAAAGGAATATATACATATATTTTTTTAAAGATTTTATTCATTTATTTGACAAACAGAGATCACAAGAAGGCAGAGAGACAGGCAGAGAGAGAGGAAGGGAAGCAGGCTCCCTGCTGAGCAGAGAGTCCAATGCAGGGCTAGATCCCAGGACCCTGAGACCATGACCCGAGCTGAAGGCAGAGGCTTTAACCCACTGAGCCACCCAGGTGCCCCTATACATACAGATTTTAAAGTAAAGTTGTAGGCAATCAGTTCTTACATAAATTCAGGAAAGAATTAAATAAAACTAGGTTATGTCTCAATATGATAGGCTTACAAATATTTAGCTTAAGAATTTGAATGCAGTAAGCCCAGTTTAGAAAATGACCAGTCCGTGTTATGGCAGCATACTTGCATAACACCCAGATCAAGGGTGTGATAGTATATGTAACAGTAATAACTATGAAAACAATCTATTTAAATTGTATATCACATTATTCACCATCTTATAATTTTATCAGCTCCCAGCTTTATTGATATATTATGAAATAATAAAGTCATAAATAATCTCTAATATTTAGATATTTAAAGTCATAAAGAAATGTGGAATAAAATCCTATCATTAATTTTGCAGCTATTAAATAATCATTTTCAGTCATTATTCTTGGTGTTTTGATGGAATTTCATCAGGTAAATGGATGAAACAAAATATGGTCAATTTTTTTTTTCCTCTTTGATGGAAGAGTAACAGGACTGTATTTCCTTCGCCATGGAGAGAAAACTGTGAAATGTCAATTGTCAAAGGCCTCCAAAAATATAACAGAAAAATCACCAGTAAGGAAAAAAAAAAAACTACAAATAAGTGATTTAATAAAGGTAATAGATCAGAAAAACATACTAAAATTTATAAAATTGATGACAAAAAATATTTACTATCTCTATTTTTTCCAACAACAAAGTGTTTCTTTCCTTAGGCTAATAAAGCATTAAATATAGAGTCACAGAAAGATTAGTTAATACAATGGTGTTATACACCTTTAGTGTTTGTGATTCAAATAGTCTAAGAAAAAACAGAAGTTAATAATTTAAAATATATCTCTAAAGAAATTTTAACTTCATTAAAGTATAAAACTAATGCTTTATTGAAATCAACATGATGTACAGTATAATAAATTAGTAACATTGTAGATTAAAATGGCTACATATTTTTGGCCACATCTCCCACAAAAAGAGAGCACATCTATTTCTCATCCCCTTGGTTCTGGGCTAGATCTACAACTTCCCTTGACCACTAGAACATAATAAAATAACTATAACTTATGAGGTTGAACCTTAAGAGACCTGCAGTTCTTACTTTCATATGTTTATAAAGTTTCCTCTTAAGAACTACCCTCCCCCCCCCCCACCCACAGAGAATTCAAAGTAGGTGGGAAGTTACAGTTAAGGTGGTATTCTTACTTTCATATGTTTAGGAAGTTTCCTCTTAAGAACTCACCCCCCCCACACACAGAAAATTCCAAGGTAAGTGGGAGATCACAGCTAAGGTGCTCTCATTGACAGTTCCAGCTAAATGTTCAGCCAACAGCCAACACCCATAACTACATACTTCCTGAAAAACCCACCTCTCTTAGTATCACTACATAGGGGTTTAGGATTCAATATATGAATTTCGGGAGATACAAATATCCTGTTGATCCATAATATTAAGAGAAATAATATGCCATATTGTTCTTTAGAACTGCCTAGTTTAGGGATGGTTTGCTACGCTTAAGTAGAAATGAAATAGAGGGTAAAGTTCAACTGTGCTTTAAAATAAACAGTGACTCCCGAATCCCTGGACTGGCAGTCATTGTATTACCTTGAACAATTCACATTTCTCTGAGTCTTGGTTTCAACAGAAATCATTTGGTGGGATTGTTGTGAGAAGTGAAAAAAAGAGTTTCTGTAAAGCATTTACACAGTGACTGGAACATACTAAAAAGTTTAGTAAATGCTGTCTGTATTGATGCTATTGAGGTTGCTGTTAAACTGGTCTATATAAAAATTCTGTGAAGTTTCACTCTGCTGAGGCTTTGGGTTGAGTAGGGAATGGAGAAATAAAAAGGATAAAATCATAGATTTTATGATCAATATATATATTTCTAAAACTCTGTATTTTAATAAGCTGTTAGTTTAAATAACAGCAATACAGTCATACAGAAAGGTAACTCTAACATTAGATTGATAATCTATAATTTATTTTTCCTAATTTACTGTTTTAGACAAAATTTTTACCCTTCTCTTTTTTTTCCAAAAATATTCAAATGGATGCATTTGTTATGATGTTATTATGAAGATTAAAGTTAGCTGACTACAGTTTGGCATGATGATAGAATTGGTGTTTTTGTTTATGAAAAAAAAATAACTGATTTTGGAGCACCTGGGTGGCTCAGTCGGTGTTGTGTCCCATTCTTGATTTTGGCTCAGGTCATGATCCCAAGGTCCTAAGATTGGAGCCTCACGTGGGCTCTGTGCTCAGGGGAAAATCTGCCTCTCTCCCTTTCCCCCTGTCCCTTCCCTCACTCACACATGCCCAGGTGCTCTTTCTCTTTCTCTCTCTAAAATAAATAAGTAAATCTTTTAAAAAAATGATTTGGCTGTATAACATAAAACTGAAGTCATCTCATCCCAGAAATATGTCATATACATGTCTCAATATTTCATTAAATGATGCATTATCATTATGTACTTCTTTTCTCTGATTACATTTTAGTTCCCGGCAAGAACTCTCATTTATACTGAGCACTAAGAAAATCCTTTTTATTTATATTTTCAAAATTTCTCGGTGGTATTCTCTAATTAGCTTAAATTTTCATTTCACATTTAAAGTGGTTTTTCTTTGTTCTTAAAAGAAAATTAACACTGGATTGATACTAATAACTAGTATCTATTTGTGTTACCCAAACAAGTATTTTTATCTTTATGTTTGACCAATTGCACATTGTAAACCACTAATTTCACTTGCAAAGAGTCAAACTCTTAATTTGCTCTTCATTTCCCTTTCCAGCTCAGCAGGACATGTCTCTTCTCTCAAACCTCCATAATAGACTTAATTTACCCAATAGAGAGGAACGATCATTCTGATACATGGTTATGAAAAATTCTGCTATTGCTCTCTACTGATCTGTCCACCAAATCTCATGGACATCTCCCTTAAACTCGTCCTTTAAATCAGCAATCCTTTATGCCTGAGTTATTTGTATAGATTCATGATATTAACATAAACCTAGAATATTTCCAAAAGACTTTGGAAAAATATAAAAGAAAAGTAAATTAAGAGAACATTATATATCTGAAAATACACTTTTATTTATAAAACTGACTAAATGGAATATATATGAAAATCATCCAGTAGTTCCTAAAGTCTCCATGTTATTTAGCATAGATTTAAGGTAGCTACTTAAATTAGTCAGAGCACTTTGTTCAGCTAGTTCTCTTACTCAAACTTGTCTCACCCAGAAGTTTCTTGATCAATATGAAAGCTGCATTCAAATTCCTACTTTCTCTAGTTACCTGAGTCAATAGAAAAAAGAAAAAAAGTAACAATAAAAATCATAGAATTTGCCCAATATATTTTAAAGACTAAATAGGAAATCCTGGTGGAGCCAGAAGTATGATGAGAATAGTTACTTTAATAATAAGGTATAGGGACAAGTTCACTGGTCAATGTCAATTACCAAATTAATAACTAATGACTAAAACAAAACTAATGTTTTTATATTCTCTATCACAAGACTTCTGCTTAAGCCTTTAATAGTATTATTTTTTGAGGAATCTTAAATGGATTATGGACTATATTATTGCTTAACTATGAGGAACCTAGAACAGGAGAAGATTGTTCAGTTGTTCAGGCTGTTACAAAGGCAGAACTCACTTAATCCTTGTTATCTGGTGGTAATTCCACAGTAGATAGCTGTACCAAAATATAATGCTGTACATGGAAAGAAGCATCATAATAATAATGCAACTTAGATGTCAGAGCAAAACCATATCTCCATGAAAAAGAAACATTTTTTTAAAGAGTTTATTTATTTATTTGATGGAGATACCAAAAGAGGGGTAACACAAGTGGGCAGTAGGGGGAGAAGTAGGCTTCCTGCTGAGCAGGGAGCTCAATGTGGGACTTAATTCCATCACCCTGAGATCATGACCTGAACCGAAGGCAGCCACTTAATGACAGAGCCTCCCAGGCGCCCCCAAAATAAAAAGTTTTAGTAGTCAATTATCGCCTTCCTTGTGCAACAGAGACTCAGTTAAGGACTATGTGAGCTAAGCTGTCAATCATCAATGAAGTATCGTTAGATCACCTACCATACAGATAGGCATGAGCATGATCAGCAACATTCCAACACCAAGGAGTAGTATATATGAAACAGAATTCAAGCGGGTTCTATAGGCACAGCTAAATTGCATGAGTTGCTGGCTTGCACTCTCAATTCCACCTATTTTTGCTGCATTGCCATCTCTCCTTCAAATCACAACTATGGCCCCACAAGTCCCCAAATTCAAATCCAGTTTATAGATGGAAACACAAGTTGGTACTACTGAGATATAAACTGTCACAGCAGTACCACCACATTTAAGGGGCTCTAAAGGGCAGTGAAGAAGGAAAATCTGTGGGTAGAATTTCAAGTAATGCATTTGATTGGCCATTTCACCTGAACGACAGATGGTCAGAGATACAGATTTAAGGTGGGCAGAGATATTTCTTCTCCCCTGTACTTGTCAGGTAGAGAATCAGGTGTTCGCCTACTCATAATCTCCTAACTGACACTCTGAAATTTGAAGTCTGAGGACTTTATACAAAGACACAGAGTCAAATTAGAGATTGTGTCAACTGTGTGGAGTTAAGTGTCCAAGGACAAGGTAGCGACAGTAACAGTTAATTAAAACTATGATTAGTGGTGATGTTCTATCAGGTAACTTCTTTGGGTTGTCTGGCTGACACTGACCCTTGTCCAAACCTAGTTCTACAATACTCCCTGAAACTCCATAATCTAGCAGACATTTTTCTCAAAGTAACCAGAATTCATTTGGTTTTTGAAGTTAATAAATCAGAAAAATACAGTATCATCTGCCTCTTCATATAAAGATAAATTAGTTTATTTTTATTCACCAAGAAATATTTTTATGAGTTTATGCAAGGTCTGTTTGAAAAAGAAAAATACCTTTACTTCAAACATATGAACATTTATCTATAGCAATTATATTTAGGAAAGAGAGCAGAGGGAGAAGGAGAGAGAGAATCTTAAGCAGGCTCCATGCCTAGCATACAGCAGAATGCAGGATTTGACCTCAAGATCCTGAGATCATGTCTGAGTCAAAATCAAGAGTCAGAAGCTTAACTGACTGAGCCAGCCAGGAGTCCCGACCTATACAAATTTATGTTTCAGAGCTAGATTGACATTCTAGGATTATGTTTTAGAGATAATATAGCCATAGCTAATAACAAATCTCCATAAATTGCAATGCACTAAAATATTTGAATGTTTTTCCCATCAATATAACATGAAAAAATAGATATGCAATTAGAAAATGTCCTAAAGTGCTAGAAGCATTATATACTAACTAGTATTTGGTAACAAGATTAATGTTATATTTTAAAGGTAAATACGAAGATTTTTTCAGATTATTGCAGTTGAAGTAGAATGGAAATTACAATTTAATTCATACATTTTAATTAGTTTAATATGAGAACTAGACTCAAGTCTACTAATGTGGCAGGACTGTGAAATAATCAGCAAGCAATAAAATAAATTTTAAAAATGCATAATTAGAAAGCAATAATAAATAATGTTTACTTTGTTTTGAATAATCTATGAACTATAATTGCTGCTTCTGTTTATTCGAGTCTGGCTCAAAACATAAATCATCTTAAGGCCAAATAAGCTGCTATTTTCATCTTTTGATCTTTTGTTTCTTTCAAAAATATTTGCAGGGGGGCAAGATTTCTACTTTACTCTGAAGTTGGAAGAAGCTCCTGCTGAACTCATGAATAGAAAACTTAATTTAAAAGTTAATGGCATCATTTACCATATGAATTATTATAATTAAGCATGTTAAATGGGCGAGGGCTCCCATGTCTGTGTTCAGAATACTCAAAAATGAATACTGAAGATATTGTTCCTCATTGAGCCAATAAAGTATCATCAAAGGAAGCAAGTGACTGAAAGGAACTGTGCTCACTACAAATGTCAATGAAGCCAGAAATAGTTCTCTAAAAATCAGCTATGCTGCCAGTGAACGCAGAAAGGTCAAAGTTTATGAGCCATTGACATAATCAAAGAAATAGTTGAATAGGCTACTAATCAATTAATTATACAAACTAAAGTATTCCAGCATGTTAATTCATTTGGATATATTCAATTTAAAAGACTATATTTCACGTATAAAGAGATATAACATTTATATTACCAAAAAATGTTTTTCTACAATTTTTTTAAAAGAAAATGAAAGTGATCTAAAGCCATGGTCTGAACCTCATTCCGTACTTAAACATGTAGCTGGGATGCATTAGAAATAATAAAGAACATTCTTCTTTTCCAATCTCCAAAAATGCACTTAATCGGAATAATGTAACTGATGGATGTCCTCCACAAAAACATGTAGAGGTGATGGACCATGCCCAAGTTGCTCATAAGGCACTTAATAAATGAAAGCAAGAGAGAGACCAAATAATCAAGAATTTCAGAAGGAATAAGCTGTAGGTTTTTCCAGGTAGAGAGACATAAAAATGTCAGAATTATTTTAAACTCTTTGATGCATAAATATGTAATAATGTCTTGGTATCTCAAGAGATAATGCAACTTGCAAACACTCTTAGGTCATAATTTATGTACTAATTTTATCTCACTCAGAAGCTAAATTAAAACAAACCTTGACTCTGATTGCATACTGATGCAAATAAGTTTACCACAGTTATGATAAAAATATACACTTTGATAAAGTTGTGTGTCAGGACCCACAAAATAGAGGCCATACCAGTGGCCAGTCCCATATCACAAAATAAACCCAAGTTGATTTGCATTTATGGGAAACACCTGTCAAGAACAGCCAACAGGGGCGCCTGGGTGCTCAGTGGGTTAAGCCTCTGCCTTCAGCTCAGGTCATGATCCCAGGTTCCTGGGATCGAGCCCCACGTTGGGCTCTCTGCTCACCGGGGAGCCTGCTTCCCCCTTTCTCTCTCTGCCTGCCTCTCTGCCTACTTGTGATATCTGTGTCGAATAAATAAATAAAATATTAAAAAAAAAAAAGAACAGCCAACATACACCAATCACAATCCTCCAATTCTGCTTTAGCTAGCTTACCTTACCCTAGAACCTAGGGCCTGCCTGGTTTTATAAGGAAATCCCCAACCTCCTAGCCAATCATGCTCTATTTCTGCTCACCTGTTTTAATATTCTGTAAGACTCATTTTTGCCCAAAATCATTCAGGCAGGGTGCTCCAGTTCTTGTATGGCACTCTATTTCCCCAATCCATGGATCTTTTTCTCTTAAATAAAAGACATCAAATTCATTTCTAATTGTTCTAGTTTTGTCACTTGACTGTTTATACCAATCCACAGGCACATGTTGATGCTACCTAACATGCCATCTATTATATAAATGAATATTATGTAAAGTCTTCAATTCACAATTTAAATTATAACAAGGAATGTTTTTAACGATTTCTCCAAATACCCACTAAAATATCTACAAGAAAGGAAAGAAATATTTATTCTTTATTGAATATTTATTCTTTATTGAATAAGACTACTGTCACTATATGAATAGTTTCCCTTAATTATATTGTTTAAGAATTTCATTAAGAAAAAATTCAGTCAAGGGAAATAAAAACAAAAATAAACCCTTGGAACTACAACAAAATAAAAAGCCTCTGAGCAATGAAGGAAACAATGGAAATCAAGGTGTTGACAGGACTATGTTCCTTCAGGGAGGCTCTAGGGGGGAGAATCTATTTCTTGCCTTTTAAAACTTGTAGAGATTGCCTACTTTCCTTGGTTCATGGACTTCTTCTATCTTTAAAGTCAGCATTTGTGGCTTGAACACTTGCCTTACACCATTTTAACCTGGCTTCCTTCACATCTTTTCTAACTCTTCTGCCTCCCTCTTAAACATGTAAACAACCCTTGTGATCCCATAGGGTTCATCAGTATAATCAGATAATAATATTTTAAAATCAACTGATCAGCAGACTTAATTCCATCAGCAGTCTTTTTTTAAATTTTATTTATTTATTTGAGAGAGAGAGAGATTGAGAGAGAGAGAGCGAGAGAGAGCACAAACAAGGTGAAGGGCAGAGGGAGAAGCAGACTCCACCCTGGGACTCTGGGATCCTGACCTGAGCCAAAGGCAGATGCTTAACCAACTGAGCCACACAATCACCCTCCATCAGCAGTCTTAATTCCCCTTTCCCATCTCTATAACCTGACATATTCAGGGATTCTAAGGATTTGGACATGGACAGCTGTGGAGGGTGGGGTATTATTCTGTCTACTCTAAACAGTATAACATTCCGTCCTGGAAACTATTATAAAATTATGTAATGGACTTAAACTAAAATACTGGAGTTCTTTCTGCAGATTATGTTTCACACATACTCTAACAGTATGTTGTACAAGTAGTACAATCAGGATACAAGTAATCTATATCAGGCCAGCAAACCCACATGATACATGTCAAATAAATACTGAATTGAAGCTATAAATAATACTTCCATCAATATGGTACATTAAGCTAATTTGAAAAGCTCTTCCAATCCAATTACAAACAAATAGGTATTCTGGTTAAAATTTAATATAAAAAAAAACTTAAAATACATAACTGAATTTGGAAAGGGAAAAAGCCAAAGAAGAAGAAGGAGGAGGAGGAAGAGAAGGAGGGGGAGAAGAGGAAACAAAACAAAACAAAAAACAGCAAAGAAAACAAACAAGCAAACAAACAAAAAAACATAGCAAGGACCAAAAATAGGAAGAAACGCAAAGCCTCTATAGTGAGAAGGAAATGACACCATGGTAGTTAATGAAGATTTGACTTCACCTATAAGACTGAGAAAATACTGAATTGTGTTTTTTTTTTTTTTTTTCTGAATTGTGTTTTAATGAGGGGAGGTACTACCTTGAACAAGCATTAGATTGAAAAGAGAATCTGAGAGATTTACAGGAAGTCCAAAAGTAATGTTCTCGTTAAAAAAAGAAGAAGAAAAGAAAAGAGAGAGAAGGAAAGCTAGAAGGAGGGAAGGGGGGAAGGAGGGAGGGAGAGAGGAAAGAACGCAGTAGGGGAAAAAATATTTGAATGTCCTCTCTTGAATTTTACTAGGCAAATAAGGGTTTAAAAAATATGTGAGGGAAAATGACACTAGTTTTCAAGTGTGAAATCTGAATTTTAAATACGCTTTTAAACTTGAAACATCAACCAGTGAAATTAATATAAAATGGGCTGGAAAAGGTAAGAGACCAAGGAGTTTTGGCAAAAAATAAATACAATTATTTTTACTAAAGTTCTTATCATAGAATGAAAAAAGTGCTACCAGAAATAAAACATCCAAATGAAAAGTATACAGACAAAACATCCATATTTACTTAAAAAAATAAAGCATTATGAAAGAGTGTCATTAGATATGGTATTTCCTAATAACTCAATGGTTGTAAACTATAAATAATAGAAAAAGTACTTTGACTTTATAATAAGTATGTATTAAGTGACTAGAGGTTAAGGAATGGATATCTTATTTAAAACAGGACATTATGAATCAGGGTCATGTTAAAAGAACACATACAATTTCTAAATAAAAAAAATGGATTTGGTATTTAAAAAAAACTGGATGGATAAGCAAAATATTCCACTGAAAGTTTTGGAAGAAAAACTTAAAGACCTGAAAATTCCAAATAATATAATCACACAGGATGAATTACAGATCATATAGCATTGAGGAGATGAAGATTTAACTTTAGGGTCCACCAAAAGAAAGTCCCAGGGAACATTACAGACTTGTTGAAATCCTTGGCTAGCTCCACCCAAAGAGAATGGGTGAAAAAAGAACAAGAAACCCTTACGAAAACTCCAACTTTACCTCTTTTGCTTTTATTTACTGTTTCCTTTGCTGTGCTAAAGCTTTTTATCTTGATGAAGTGCCAACAGTGGGACTTCATCCCACTACTGGGACTTTATCAAGATGAACTACCCAAGGCAGTACTTAGTGTAGCCTACATAGGCAGCCTATCTTTTCATAATACTACCAAGGTGCTATTTTATCCTTTTCATTTTGTCAGCATTTGTATCAAAAACAATGATAATAAAAAGTGTTGGTTTAATAAACATAAAAGTAGAATCAATGAAGTAGAAAATAAATAAATGTACAATAGAGAAAAATCAACCAAGCTAAAAGATGTTTTATTTAAGAATATAAATTTTTAATAATTCCCTTAGAACTAATACAGAAAATGGAAAAAAAATTACCAATATCATGAATTAAAAATGAGACCACACCATAGATCTTGCTAACATTAAAAAGATGAGAATATTGTGAACAATTTTACACTAAAATTTGAAAACATAAATGAAATATACATATACCTTGCAAAATCCAACTTAGAAAAAAAATTAAATACTTTTACATGGCTAAAAAAGGGAATCCTTTTCTAAGAAGTATTCACAAATCAAACTTCACTTGTGAAAGTTTCCACTGGTAAACTAATTTAAGTATTTAAGAAAGAAGCAGAATCTATTTTATCTTCCAGAAAATTATATGAGAAGAAATTATTTCCAAGGAATCTAAAATCTTACACAAAAATCTGAGAAGAGCATTATAAGAATGAAAAATTAATCTTTTTTTTACATTTAAAAGGTGTTTTTCATTTACTTTACATTAGTACTCAAAATACATATTTCTATTTCAAGATAACATTTAAAAATTATTCTAATGCAACAGGAACATAAATACAATTCTGCAGTTACAAAAAAGCTAGGGATCCATAGCTAAGTTATTCCCATGTTCACAAGTCTGCTTCTGAAGTAAATACTACTCCTATGCAGCTGTTAGCTTCTCAGGTTAGATTTAAATACACACATACATTTTCAGTTGTGTGGAAGCTTATAATGTTATATTCCATGCACTGTTCTGAAGGGTTCATTAACAGCCACAAGGCCCTAAAAACTGAAACACTCTTATCAGTCTGCAAGACAGGTTGAATAAAGTTAAATTAATTAGGGCAAACAGGATTCCCACCTTAACATCAAATCATATAATATTCTGTAGCAACTGGGAGTACCTCAGGACTGGCAAATTATCCTCTTTAGAACTAACCTCATCAGAAGAGTTTAAGAAGGTTCATAATTTACCTCTATCAAGGACATTTAAAAGTGACAAGTTTCTTTTGTGCTAATTTGACTCCCCTGAATGACCTTAGCTAGTTAACTAGTCACTCGTAATTTCAAATTACCATATTATTATCTGACCCATTCAAACAATTGATTTTCAATGTAAACATATAAAGTCAACATGAGATGTCTAACTAAAGCAAGCACTATCAATAAAATCAAGACAGACAGCTTCTCTTCTTCTAAGGTTTAGGCTTTGCCCAGAATTCCGTATACATGGAATAGCCATTCCAAGAGTCATTATTCCCACAGCAAAGTCAGGCTACCACACACATTTGGACCAGGTGAACAGATACTTTAGTATTTCCCCTATTCTTCAATTTATACAGTCCAAATGCAATGACTGCAGCAAAACCCACATTCCAATAGGAATAAAAGGTGCCCCTTTGGGCACCTGGATGGCTCAGTGGGTTAAAGTCTCTGCCTTTGGCTCAGGTCATGATCCCAGGGTCCTGGGATCGAGCCCCGAATCGGGCTCTCTGCTCAGCAGGGAGCCTGTTTCCCCCTCTCTCTCTGCCTACTTGTGATCTCTCTCTCTGTCAAATAAATAAAAATTATTAAAAAAAAAAAAAAAAGGTGCCCCTCTAGCTTTTTGGATAAGTTTAGATCCCTGCTTTTCATCATATGAAGGAGAGACACCTGGCCAGCTAACATAGTGACTAAAGGATCCTCCTAAAAAGACAGGGCTTCTCAAGCTCCAACAGATAGTTAATCCTTTCTTATTAACAGATACAAATACCCTTAACAAGATATTTGCATACCGAATTTAGCAATGTAAAAGAAGAACAGCATGTCACAAACAAGTGGATTCTATTCTAGGCATGCTAAATTTGTTTACCATTTGAAAATTAACACCATTTGTTGTAGTAAACTAAATATTATCTCAATACATTTTTAAAGATATGATAATATTCAAAATCATTCAACATTTGAAAAAAAAAAAAAAAAAAAACAAAGAAATCAGAAAAAAAAGGAAAAAATTAAAAAACATAAAAAATTTAAAAAAAAAAAAAAAAAACACTGATGGAACCAGGAAAATCAGGTACTTCCTAAATATACCAAAAATGTATCCATGAAGACACAAAAACAAATCTCATACTTAATGATGAAAATTACAAGATTTATTCCTAAAGTCAGAAGTAATACAAAGAAAACCTATTATGTAAATTCTATTCAGTACTATATAAGAAGTGGTAGGCAATTGTATTCAGGCAAGAAAAGCCTTATAAAATGGCAGTAAAGAGAATAAGAAATTTAAAAACTATATATGTATGAAGGTTTCATTATTAACAGTGACTTGACTATGATAATAGAATATCAAAAAGTATCTCTACACTACTTAAATTAATAAGGAATTTAGTTAGATTTCTGGTGTAAAATAGAATTAAGATGTTAGAAGTCATAAAGCATCTCTATGCACCACAAACAATATAAAAATTAAAATGTTAAATATTGGGGCATCTGGGTGACTCAGGTTAAGTGTCTGACTCTTGATTTCAGCTCAAGTCATGATCGAAGGTCCTGGGATTGAGCCCCTCATCAGGCTCTGCACACAATGGCAAGTCGGCTTGAAGATTTCTCTCCTTCTTCCTCTATCCCTTCTCCCACTCAAAAACATACTCTCTCTCTCTCTCCCTCCTTCTCTCCCTCCCTCAAATAAATAAATAAATCTTTCTTTAAAAATGTTAAATGTGGGGCACCTGGGTGACTCAGTGGTGAAGCATCTGCCTTCACCTCAGGTCGTGATTCCAGGGTTCTGGGATCGAGCCCCATATCCAGCTCCTTGTTCTGCAGGAAGCCTGGTTCTCCCTCTCCCATTCACCTTGTTTGTGTTCCCTCTCTGGCTGTCTCTGTCTCTGTCAAATAAATAAAATCTTTTAAAGAAAAAAGGTTAAATGTTACTCAATTTTCAACAGATTAAAAAAAACAAGTTTCTAAGAATAAATCTAATGCAAGATTTGCAACCTGATACATGAAAACTTCATGACATTAACAAAGAATTTTTGTGGAAACCTCAAATAGAAGAATACAGCATATTCATGAATTGGAATGTTGACTATTTGAGTAATATAAATATATCCAACTCACTTATAGATCTAATACAATCCAGTTTAGAATTCAAGCTGGGTTGTGTGTGTGTGGATAAAGAAATTGAGAAGCTATTTTTACTATGTATATGGAAATATAAAGAAGGAAGAATGGTAAAGACAATATGAGGGAAGAAATCTAGAGGATCTATATTACCAGATATCAAGATTGCATTAACTATTATAACTAAGAAATGGTTAATAGGATCTAGAAACAGATATATCTAAGTTTACATTACAGTGCAGTACACTGGGAACCAATGTTTATTCTATAATATTGCTTGTGTCTACAAATATGTAAAAATACATCTGCCAAAAGATAAGCAACATTCATTCATAGCAGTAATATGTAATATAAATTAGGAAAACAACCCAAAGATCCATCAGCATGACAATAAATAAAGTGATATATTCATACAATCCCTTACTATACAGCAAGGAGGAGAAAAAAGAGAATTACATCTTTGTGCTACAACATGGATACATCACACAAACATAATGTTGAAAGAACCAAGATACAAAAGAGAGAGGCTATATATATTTGATATATATGAATACATATATGCATTATATATATATATATATATTAAAAATGTTTTTAAAAAGGCAGCAGCAATAATACTAATATATGGGGGTAAAGTCAAGATAAACATTGCCCTTCAGAGTTGATAGTGATTGCAAAAGATAAGCATAATGTGAAACACTTTCTGGAATCCAGGTAAAGTTCTGTTTCTATATCAGATAGTAGTTTCAACAGTAATATTTAATTTTATCAGGTATCTTTAAAATCTGTGCACTCTTTTTCTATGTATGTTACAGTTCAATAACATTTATACAAAAGATACAAATTATAAATAATAAATTTCCAAATTTAAAATCTACACTTTAATATAACTTTATTCAGAAATTTCAATATAATTTTTAACAAAAAATGATATTTATAATTTTAATGTTCACTGACCATTTGTCAAAAAAAGCTAGTATGTTTCATTCACATTCTGTGTAGACCACATAGGTAAAACTTCAAGATAATTTGAATTGTATAGAGTCGCAAAATATTTCTCTCCTGCTTTGTACAGTATTTTTGAGTGCCACATTAATGAACGTGTAATTCCAGGATCATGAATTAGAATACCAAGTGAAGAAGGTTCTCAATACTGAACTCGATACTTCATCACACAAAATCTATTGCTCTGGTCCTTTCTAAAAGAAGGATTTGGCAAGTAATAAGCTTTCCTTAGCACTTCTGTTCAAATCCTCCTTGTGCACTAAAGTCCATCTCCAACACTGGCAGCAGCCCAAAATATCTATAAATTTCATATCAATGAATTCAGTCATGTTTTTGCCTTAAAACACAGGGCAAAAATGTAGAGAGTGTTTTTTGGAGGCTGAACCACGTGGGAAGGTTTATGTTTAATATTATGGGATGCAATATGTGAGCAACTGGAGCTGAATTTACGTGTGGATGTGCTAGTGGTATACTGGAATCTGTGCGTGCAGGCTCATAACAACTTATATCTTCAGGAAATTTACAAGCCAATTTTTAAACCCAGACATTATTAAGAATTAAATTTTGTAAATGTAAATTTAAGCAAATTATATTAAAAGTTAAGGAAATTAATATTCAAAATGAGTCATTATTTTAACACATTTTACTATGTTCTATACTGAAGAGGATTCTATATCTATTTTATCTACATGGCAGAGCCAGTATACAATGGTGTGCTACTGTGCATCTCTTCCACATGCAGAAGAAATCTGCCCTGATGAGAGTATTTATATAACAAAACAAACAAACAAACAAAAAAAGGTAAATTCCACAATCAGGTATTTATTATTTTGTTGACTGTCTAAACTTAAGAAAGTGAAAAAGAAAATGTTTATCATAGACGTCAAACCAGAAGTATGTCTTATGTGTAGCCATTACATTGAAAATAGAATAACATTGAAAATACTATTCTGTTCTTCTAAATCTACTATCCAATTCAGTAAAGAAGTTGCTTGCATCACTGATGAACAAATGAAGTTCTAATACATGTCTTCATTATTTCACTTTGTATTATTAATATAAATGAAAGTGATCAGCCAACATTCATGTCAAGACCATATGTGTTGGTCCAACATTCAAAAATTGGGTATATATACAGGAGTGAAGCAAAAATAATAATAATAATAATAATAATAATCAGTGTAAACATTTTGTGAAAAGCAATTAGCTATATATAATTTACAATACATGGTATTGAATATTATTTACAAGTAGTATGATACACAGCCTTTGTAGCAATAAAATTTGTAAGTATATACACATGTATGCATATGCATAAAAACATGTTTGAGAGCCTCTTGTCAAATATTTACCAACAAAACAATAAAAGACAATCAAATATTTAATAAATTCATTTTGTGTGTGTGTAATTGTGATACATAGGACCTCCCAAAGGGCAGGGCCCAGAGGAAGTTTCCTTCTCACCAGCATCTAATATTGTTACTGTTAGGGAAGTTAACCAACTCTCCCAAGGCCCACAGTTTACAAATGACACAGAAAGCTTTGCAACCAGAAAGTGTAATGTGGAAGTCATGCTTTTTTGACTTTGCAATCTCTTCTGAGACACTGGATTCATCTGAAGAAAGCACAAGTTTTTGCAGCAGAAAATAGAAGCTGAAAAGATATTTTTAAAAAATTAAGAACCTGAGGTGCCTTGGTGGCTCAATGGGTTAAAGCCTCTGCCTTTGGCTCAAGTCATGGTCCCAGGGTCCTGGGATCGAGCCCCACATCAGGCTCTCTGCTCAGCAGGGAGCCTGCTTCCTCGTCTCTCTCTCTGCCTGCCTCTCTGCCTACTTATGATCTCTGTCTGTCAAATAAATAAATAAAATCTTAAAAAAAATTAAGAACCCATTTATAGTTTGTTTGTTTTTTTAAAGATTTTATCTATTTATTTGATAGAGAGAGACACAGTGAGAGAGGGAACACAAGCAGGGGGAGTGGGACAGGGAGACACACGCTTCCAGCCAACCAGGGAGCCTGATGCGGGGCTTGATCCCAGGACCCTGGGACCATGACCAGAGCTAAAGGCAGACACTTAATGACTGAGTCACCCAGGTGTCCTTCATTTATAGTTTTAAAAATGGGGGAAATAGAAGTGAAATAACTTTATAATGTTAACTCTTAAAACAGTAAACATCTTGATAAATATTTGGAACTATTCTATTTTAAATCAAAAGCAGTATACTATCACCCTTGATAATGAACGTTTTCCTGGAAGTCTTAGCTAAGGTAATATGTAAATGAGCAATCATGAGTAGTTTAAGGACTGGAATGTAACTAATAATTTTACTGCAGTTATGCACATAAAGTATTATTATTTAGTTAGAAAATCCAAGGTAATAAACCAATGGTAGAGTCACCAAGAAGGTGATCAACTTCTTAGGGAGGCATTATCAGATATTGGTGAAGATTCTAAACTCTGGAGACAAACTGCATGGATTCAAATACCAGCTCATCCTCTTATATGACTTAACACATGTTATTAAGTTCCCTGTACCTCAGTTTCATCATCAGTGTAATGTAGCTAGTAATATTTCCACCCATAGAAATCTGTGATTTGATATATGGACAGTACATTGAAAACATTTATCACATAGTAACCACCATTCAACTGGTTGTTGCTATTGTTACTACTACTACTCCTACACCTATCTACTAAAAGTGCATACTAATATTAAAAAAAAAAAGAAATGAATAATGTATCCGTAGTTGGCGAGACTAAATATTATGAAGAACACCAATTTTCTACAAATTATTCTATAAATTAGATGTGATTCTGATCCAAATCCCAAAAATGATTTTCACAGCTAAGAAGTTTGCTACAAATCCATGTGGAATAATAAAGGGCAAGGCATCGCCAGGACAAATTTAAAACTGCAGCATTAGGAGGAGCACTTCAACCTGTCAATATTAAGACACTTAGTAATACCAAGTGTGTGATGTTGGGACAGAGATGGACAATGAACAGATTAAGGAGCCATGATTCAGATCTTCACATAAGAATATTTGTATCTGGTAGCCGTGTTTTTACAAATCACTAGGAAAACACTTCAGTATCTAATTCAGCAGATGATGCTGGAATATAATTGATTATATGCAGGAAAAACATTATACCATATACAAAGTCAATTCCATTTATCATATAACTTCTGACAATACTAGGAGATGAACAATGTATCAGATCAAATCAGTCCCAATTAGTGCCTGAAAGAGGTCTACAAAAGAAAAATAAAATCATGCCACTGAAATATTTTCATTTCATTTTGAAGGAGGATGAACAGAGAGCTGGGGAGATGAATATGTTATCACCTTATGATTCCATATAGACATGAGCATCTATAACTACAGATGAAATTTAGATAGGTCTTCATAGTAGAAATCGGCATTTTGGGTCTGTGTTTGTGTGTGTGTGTGTGTGTGTGTGTGTGTGTGTGTGTGTTTTAATTACTTTTCCCTTTTATCTGATAGACGAGCCTCTATTTCCTCAATGGGATTCATTCCATGCAGTTCTGATGTGTCCATACCACAAGGTTAGGCATGTGGCATCAAATTTATATTATAGCGAACTATTGCTTTATAAATGGCCCTATAATTCAAAGTAAATCAATTACAGTCTTCCCAAAAAGAGAAATTGGAGAAGCAGCACACTGCTCAACAGAATACCTACATTTAAAGGCATTCTAAGTGAGTGCCAGTATTGCTCAGCTAGTCAAATGTCTGCCTTCAACTCAGGTCATCATCCCAGGGGCCTGGAAACCAGCTTCTTCCTCTCCCTATGACCCAGAACTGTGGGAAATAAATTATGTTTATAAGGCAACCTATCTATGATACTTTGTCATACTTGACCGAAGACATACTACGAATATATTAGAAGGTTATTTTTTGCTCAAAAGAGTAAACAGGTCAGTAGGGCAATCCTCCTCCAAATGGCCAACATTCTGTCATCTTCACCTTATGCCAATCCAAGTCCTGCCTGGCAATGCTCTTCCTTCCAAATAGAACACAAACAGAGCTCACAGGAGCAAACATGGGAGTTTTTAATGGGCCAAGACTGGAAAGGTCAACTCTGCTCACACTTCATTGGCTAGAACTCAGGAAACGTCCACACAAAAGAGCAAGAGAGGTAAGAAATCTTTACCTCTGAGATCAAGAGGTGGAGAACAAGAAAATTGTTGAGCAGCCAGTAATTTCTGCACAAACCATCTTTCCCTTTATACATATTTATGTGTGCCCTCTTTCCACAGGTGATATCTACTCACTTGTTCTCCAAAGGAGACAATCCAAAATTTTATTCACTTACCACAGATAGCTGAAATTTCAGAATCTCTGGATATTGAGTAATCTTCTCCATTGTTGCTGGATCTAGTTGCTGTGGTCCTGCAAAATATGATATAAAGGACAAAATATCAGTCCTGTGTATGCTATCACTGGTAGAATAACAATAACAGTAGAAAACTTACATTTTGGAAAGGGAAGCACATAGCTGCTAACAACATAAAATGCTGCAGCAAGATGGCAGAGAAGTAGGTAACCTAAATATCATCAGGTCCCAGGAGTTTAGCTAGGTAGTTATCAAACCGTTCTGAACACCTACAAACTCAACAGGAGATAGAAGAGAAGAAGAGCAGCAATGCTAGGAACAGAAAAGCGATCACTTTCTGGAATGCAGGATGTATGGAGAAGTGAATCCAAGGCAACATAAGGGAAGAGAGACCATGGGGGGAGGGGTCAGCTCCCAGAAAGCGGTAGAGCAGTGGAGTACAAAATCAGAACTTTTAGAAGTCTGCTCCACTGAGGGACGTCACTCCAGAAGCTAAGCAGGGCATGGAACTCTTTTGGGGACAGTGTGGTCTCAGGACATGTGGGGTTACAAAAAGACCAGGGGTGTCAGAATGTGGTAGAGCTTCCAGGTATCAGATCGGGGAAGCCAGCTGTAAAGACGGAGCCAAAGAGGGGGCTCTCCACTCAAGATTACCTTAAACTGTGATCCAAGGCACAGTCGGGCCACCTCTCTTTGAGTAAGGACCCCACAAGTGGCAGATCTGGAAAAATCCCCTCCTTCCTCCACAGGGAGGAGCAGAGCAGGATGTTGCTGCAGGAATCTGCTGGGTTTGGAGACTCCAAATGAAGCCATGCACCAGAGATAGAAACGCTCCATCACAGGGTGGGTGAGCTCAGAATGTGGCCAGAGACTAGGGAGACAGGAGGGATTGATGGCTTTCTCTGAGGGTGCATTGAGGAGTGGGGCCTTGAGCTCTTGGCCTCAAAGGGGACAGAGATTCGGAGGTTGCCATTTTCATTCCTTTCCTCCAAAGCTATACAGAAAATGGTCAGGGAACAAAAGATCCCGAGATCAAAACCAAGCAGATTACTGAGCATGGACCCTGGCAAGGGTGGTGCAATTCTGTCTCAGGCAAAGACATCTGACAATCACTGCAACAGGCCCTTGTACAGAAGATCAGCAAGAACATCCATCCAAGACCAAGTTCACACATCAGTGACAACAGCAGAACTCCCGAGCTAGGGGAAAGCAGCATATAGAATTCATGGCTATTTTCCATGATCCTTCAGTTCTTAAAAGTTAAATTTTTTCAATTTTATTTTTCTTATCCTTTTTTTTAATTTAACCTCTCTCCCATTTTAAAATTTTTAAATTTTTATTTTATCAATATATTTTAAAAATATTTTTTAAATTTTCAATGCTATAATCATATTTTATCCTATCATTATATTTAACCTTATTTTTTATATACATAAAGAATTTTTCTTTAAAATTTTGGGATACAATTTCTTCGAACAGATCAAAATACACCCTAAATCTAGTGCATGGTTTTGATCTACTCCCCAGCACAATCACATATTTTCCTCTTTTTTTTTCTTCTTTTTTCAACCAACTTCTTACCTTATCAATTCCTTTTTTGGAATTTTTTTTTTTAAATTTTCATCTTTACAGTCATATTCCATCCCTTCATCATGTTTACCCTTATTTTTGTATTATATGTTAGTCCTTCTTTAAAATATAGGGAGGTAGTTTCTTCTAACAGACCAAAATACACCCAAAATCAAGTATGTGGTTGTGTTCTATTCACCAGTCTAATATATATATATATATATATATATATATATATATATATATATAAATACATATATTTTTTTTTTTCCTTTTCGTTACTTCCCCCTCACTTCTCCCCCTGGTTTGGGGGCTCTTCTGACTTGGCTAGTGTATATTTTTTCTGGATTCATTGCTACCTTTTAGTATTTTGTTCTCTCACTCATCTGTTCGTATCTGGATAAAATGACAAGACAGAAAAACTCACCACAAAAAAAAAAAAAAAGGACCAAGAGGCAGTACCGATGGCTAGAGAACTAATCAATATGGACATCAGTAATGTGTCAGAAATAGAGTTCAGAATCATGATTATCAAGGCACTAGTTGGGCTCAAAAAAACTATGGAAGATATTAGAGAATCCATTTCAGGAGAAATAAAATCCCTTTCTGGAGAAATAGAAGAACTAAAATCTAAAAAAAGTTGAAATCAGAAAAGATATTAATGAGGTGCAATCAAAAATGGAGGCTCTTACTGCTAGGATAAATGAGGTATAAGAGAGAATTAATGATATAGAAGACTGAGTGATGGAGAACAAAGAAGCTGAGCAAAAGAGAGACAAACAATACTGGATCACGAGGGGAGAATACAAAAGATAAGTGATACCATAAGATGAAACAATATTAGAATAATTGGGATCCCCAAAGAAAAAGAAAGGGGGGGCGAAGGGATATTGGAGCAAATTACAGCAGAGAATTTCCCTAATTTCCGAAGGGAACAAGCATCAAACTCCAGGAGGCACAGAGAAACAACCTCAAAATCAATAAATATATGTCAACACCCCATCATCTAATAGTAAAACTTACAGGTCTCAGTGATAAAGAGAAAATGCTGAAAGCAGCTTGGGACAAGAGACCTGGCAGGCAGAAAGGACTTGCATGATCTATTCAGAGCACTAATTGAGAAAAATATGCAGCCAAGAATACTACATCCAGTTAGACTGTCATTGAAAATAGGAGAGATAAAAAGCTTCCAGGACAAACAAAAACTAAAAGAATTTGCAAACACCAAACCAGTCCTACAGGAAATATTGAAAGGGGTCCTCTAAGCAAAGAGAGAGCCTAAAAGTAACAAACCAGAAAGGAACACAGACAATATACAGTAACAGTCACCTTACAGGAAATACAATGGCACTAAATTCATATATTTCAATAGTTACCCTGAATGTAAATGGGCAAAATACCCCAATCAAAAGATACAGGGTATCAAAATGATAAAAAAAAGAAAACAAGACCCATCAATATGCTGTCTGCAAGAGACTCATTTTAGAACCAAAGACACCTACAGATTTAAAGGGAGAGGTTATAAAACCATTTATCGTGCTAATAAACATCAAAAGAAAGCTGGAGTGGCAATCCTTATATCAGATAAATTAGATTTTAAGCCAAAGACTATAATAAGAGATGAGGAAGAACAATATATCATACTTAAAGGTTCTGTCCAACAAGAAGATCTAACAATTTTAAATATCAATTCACCTAACCAGGGAAGTGCCAATTACATAAACCAATTAATAACAAAATCAAAGAAACCCATCAACAATAATATAATAATAATTGGGGACTTTAACAGCCCTCTCACTGAAATGGAGAGATCATCTAAGCAAAAGATAAACAAGAAAATAAAGGCTTTAAATGACACACTGGACCAGATGGACATCACAGATATATTCAGAACATTCCATCCCAAAGCAACAGAATACACATTCTTCTCCAGTGCATAAAACATTCTCCAGAATAGATCACATCCTGGGTCACAAATCAGGTCTCAACTGGTACCAAAAAGATTGGGATCATTCCCTGCATATTTTCAGACCACAATGCTTTAAAACTAGAACTCAATCACAAGAGGAAAGTTGGAAAGAATTCAAATACATGGAGTCGAAAGAGTATCCTACTAAAGAATGAATCAGTCAACCGGGAAATTAAAGAAGAATTTTAAATAATCATAGAAACAAATGAAAATGAAAAAACAACTGTTCAAAGTCTTTGGGATAAAGTAAAGGCCTCCTGAGAGGAAAGTATATAGTGATACAAGCCTTTCTCAAGAAGAAGAAAGGTCTCAAGTATACAAACTAACCCTACACCTAAGGAACTGGAGAAAGAAGAGCAAAGAAAGCCTAAACCCAGCATGAGAAGAGAAATCATAAAGATAAGAACAGAAATCAATGAAATAGAAACCAAAAGAACAGTAGAACAGATCAATAAGAAGTAGGAGCTGGTACTTTGAAAGAATTAATAAGATTGATAACCCCCTGGCCAGACTAATCAAAAAGAAAACAGAAAGGACCAAAATTAATAAAACCATGAATGATAAGGAAGAGATCACAACCAACACCAAAGAAATGTAAACAATTATAAGAATATATTATGGGCAACTATATGCCAGCAAATTTGACAATCTGGAAGAAATGGATGCATTCTTAGAGACATATAAACTACCAAAACTAAACCAGGAAGAAATAGAAAACCTGAACAGACCCATAATCAGGAAGGAGACTGAAGCAGTCATCAAAAATTTCCCAACAAACATGAGCCCAGGGCCAGATGGCTTCCCAGGGGAATTCTACCAAACATTTAAAGAAGAATTAATTCCTATTTTCCTGAAATTGTTCCAAAAAATGGAAACGGAAGGAAAACTTCCAAACTCATTTTATGAGGCCAGCATCACCTTGATCCCAAAACCAGACAAAGACCCCATCAAAAAGGAGAATTACAGACCAGTATCCTTGAGGAAGATGGATGCAAAAATTCTCACCAAAATACTAGCCAATAGGAACCAGCAGTACATGAAAAGGATTATTCACCACGATCAAGTGGGATTTATTCCTGGGCTGCAAGGTTGATTCAACATCCTCAAATCAATCAGTGTGATACAATACATTAATAAAAGAAAGAACAAGAACCATATGATTCAATAGATGTTGAAAAGCATTTTACAAAGTACAGCATCCTTTCTTTTTTTTTAAGATTTTATTTATTTATTTGACAGAGATCACAAGTAGGCAGAGAAGCAGGCAGAGAGAGAGGAGGAAGAAGGCTCCCTGCTGAGCAGAGAGCCCGATGCGGGTCTCAATCCCAGGCCTCTGGAATCATGACCTGAGCTGAAGGCAGAGGTTTTAACCCACTGAGCCACCCAGACACCCCTACAGCATCCTTTCTTGATCAAAACTCTTCACAGTGTAGGGATAGAGGGTACATACCCCAATATCATCAAAGCCATCTATGAAAAACCCACAGCGAATATCATTCTCAATGGGGAAAAACTGAGAAGTCAAACTCTCGCTCTTTGCAGAAGATATGATGCTTTATGTGGAAAACTCAAAAGACTCCACTCCAAAACTGCTAGAACTCACACAGGAATTCAGTAAAGTGTCAGGATATAAAAGCAATGCATAGAAATCAATTGCATTTCTATAAAGCAACAGCAAGGGGCACCTGGGTGGCTCAGTGGGTTAAAGCCTCTGCCTTCAGCTCAGGTCATGATCCCAGGGTCCTGGGATCGAGCCCCGTATCGGGCTCTCTGCTCAGTGGGGAGCCTGCTTCCTCCTCTCTCTCTCTCTCTGCCTGCCTCTCCACCTACTTGTGATCTCTCTCTCTCTCTGTCAAATAAATAAATAAAATCTTAAAAAAAAAAAAGAAAGAAAGAAAGCAACAGCAAGACAGAAGAAAGGGAAATTAAGGAGTCAATCTCATTTACAATTGCACCCAAAACCATAAGATACCTAGGAATAAACCTAACCAAAGAGACAAAGAATCTGTATCCAGAACAGTATAAGGTACTCATAAAAGAAATTGAAGAAGACACAAAGGAATGGTAAAATGTTCCATGCATGGATTGGAAGAACAAATATTGTAAAAATGTCTGTGCTATCTAAAGCAATCTACACATTTAATGCAATCCCTATCAAAATACCATCATTTTTTTTTTCAAAGAAATGGAACAAATAACCCTAATTTTTTTAATGATTTTATTTATTTACTTGATAGAAAGAGATCACAAGTAGGCAGAGAGGCAGGCAGAGAGAGAGGGAGAAGCAGGCTCCCTGCTGAGAAGAAAGCCAGATGAGGGGCTCAATCCCAGGAACCTAAAATCATGACCTGAGCCAAAGGCAAAGGCTTAGCCCACTGAGCCACCCAGGCACCTCAAATAACCCTAAAATTTAAATGGAACCAGAAAAGACCCTGAATAGCCAGAGGACTGTTGAAAAAGAAAACCAAAGTTGGTGGCATCATAATTCCAGACTTTAAGCTCTATTACAAAGCTCAGTATGGTAGTACAACGACAGTATGGCATTGGCACAAAAACAGACACATAGATGAATGGAACAGAATAGAGAGCCCAGAAACAGATCCTCAACTCTGTGGTCAACTAATCTTTGACAAAGCAGGAAAGAATGTCCAATGGAAAAAAGTCTCTTCAACAAATGGTGTTGGAAAAATTGAACAGCCACATGCAGAAGAATGAAACGGGACCATTTCCTTACACCACACACAAAAATAGACTCAAAATGGAAGATAGACCTCAATGTGAGACAGAACACCATCAAAATCCTTGAGGAGAACACAGGCAGCAACCTCTTCGACCTCAACCACAGCAACTTCTTCCAAGAAACATTGCCAAAGGCAAGGGAAGCAAGAGCAAAAATGAACTTGGGACTTCATCCAGATCAAAAGCTTTTGCATAGCAAAGGAAACAGTCAACAAAACCAAAAGACAAATGACAGAATGGGAGAAGATATTTGCAAATGATGTATCAGATAGAGGGCTAGTATCCAAAATCTATAAAGAACTTATCAAACTCAAAACCCAAAGAACAAATAAACCAATCAAGAAATGGGTAGAAGAGGTGAACAGACATTTCTGCAAAGAACACATCCAAATGGCCAACAGACACATGAAAAAGTGCTAAAGATTACTCAGCATCAAGTAAATACAAATCAAAAGCACAGTGAGATACCTCCTCACACCAGTCAGAATGGCTAAAATTAGCAAGTTAGGTAACAACAGGTGTTGGTGAGGATGCGGAGAAAGGGGAACCCTCCTACACTTTGGTGGGAATGCAAGCTGATGCAGCAACTCTCGAAAACAGTATGGAGGTTCCTCAAAAAGTTGAAAATAGAGCTACCCTATGACCCAGCAATCACACTACTGGGTATTTACCCTAAAGACAGAAATGTAGTTATCCAAAGGGGCACATGCAACCAAATGTTTATAGCAGCAATGTCCACAATAGCCAAACTATGGAAAGAATCTAGATGTCCATCAACAAATGAATGGATTAAGATGTGGTATATATACAATGGAATACTATTCGGCCATCCAAAAAAAAATGAAATCTTGCCATTTGCAACAACATGGATGGAACTAGAAGGTATTATGCTAAGCGAAATAACTCAATCAGAGAAAGACAATTATCCTATGATCTCTCTGATATGAGGAATTTGAGAGGCAGGGCAGGGGTCTGTGGGAGCTATGGAGGGAAAAAAAATGAAACAAGATAGGACTGGGAGGGAGACAAACCATTAGAGACTCTTAATCTCACAAAACAAACTGAGGGTTGCTGGGGGGAGAGAGGTAGGGAGAAGGTGGTTGGGTTATGCCCTCTGGGAGACACTTACTTGTTCATTACTTAAGGAAACTATACAACTTACACAGGCTATTTCCTTCTTATGGGAGTCTAAGAATTGTTTTGAGTCTTTTTTTTTTTTTAAGTCCTAGGGCCTCTTAGGAAAAAAACAGTATATTAGGGACAAGGTCTTGGTCTTTAAGTAATCTAGGATTTTCATAAACCTATAATTGCTAAGAGAGTGTGCCATCAATGAATGATGTTCAATGAAACAAAAACATGTATCATTGATAAATGCCAAAAAATGGTATTTTATTTGTTCACTTAAAGATTTTATTCATTTATTTGTCAGAGAGAGAAAGAGAGAACAAGTAGGGGGGAATGGCAGACAGAGGGAGAAGCAGGCTTCCCACTGAGCAAGGAGCCCGATGTAGGCCTCAATCCCAGGACCCTGGGATCATGACATGAGCTGAAGACAGATACTTAACGGACTGAGCCACACAGGAATCCCCAAAAAATGACATTTTAAGTCAATGGGAACCTAAGTTCTATTTAAAAAATAGGGTTATAATGCTAAAAAAATTATCCATATGATATGAGGGGTGGTTGCACAGCTTTTAAAATCAGACACACACATATTCATAAATACATATATAGACTGAACATAATTTTGTATATTATAGTAATATATGAAAACTTAAAAAGAAAAAGAAAAGAAAACACAGCTATTTTATTATGATAAACTTCATATTAAAAACTGACACATGCAGTCCAAGAGAGTCCCAGTTTCTAGTTCCTTATGTAGGAAGCTTGGAAGTCATCAGTCCATCCTAAAAACAAGTAAAATGCTGAACAGATCGAAAAACACACAACTCTTCCTGGTCCCATAAGAAAGGGGAGGGCACAGGGATAACTGCTGACCCACAAATCAGAGAGACAAACAAGCAAATACAGAAGTCTTAGCTTACAAGAGCAGAGATTTACATGCAGGAACTTCCACAAGAACCCAGTGCCAGGTAAGAAAAACTGAACTGCTGGTGAATTATTGGAGGCTCAGTGCAGACAACTCTGAAACTTAAAAACTCCAGGGAGACACAGTCATAATGGTGCTCTACAATATTGTGAGATTTACCTCCAATAGCCTGGCCAAATTCCAAAGGTAAATGTTGGAGTAATATCTCCCAGGGCTTCCAGTAGGTGGAAGAAAAAAGGCGTTTCGTTTTTATTTTTATTTTTGTTTTGTTTTTTGTTGTTGTTGTTGTTTAGTTATTTGTTTTTTATATAATCACTTTTTATTGTGGTAAAATATTTATCTAACCCAAAATCTGTTATTTCCATTAACCATTTTCAAGTGTACAATTCGGCAGCACTAATTACATTAATTGCTGTGCAAGCACCACACTGTTTCCAAACTTTTTCTTCTAGGGATATAGCCATTTTTAAAATTGTTTTTAATTTTCCATACTTTTCCTTGCATTTTTTTTCTTTCAAATTTATTTAAATTCTAGTTAGTTAACATTTAGTGTAACAGTGATTTCAGGAGTAGAATTTGGTGATTCATCACATACAAATAACAGTGCTCAATACAAGTGCTTCCCTAATCCCCATAATCCATTTAGCCCATCCACCACCCACCACCCTACCATCAACACTCAGTTTGTTCTCTATAGCTAAGAGTCTCTTATAGTTTGCTTCCCTCTCTTTTTTCTTTTTTTCCCTTCCCAAATGTTCATCTGTTTGCTTCTTCAATTGTACACTGAGTGAAATCATATGGTTTTTGTCTTTCTCTGACTTACCATGCTTAGCATAATACTCTCTAGCTCCATCCACATTTGCAAATGGCAAGATTCCATTCCTTTTGATGACTAAATAATATTCCACTATATATCTGTACCATAACTTCTTTATCCATTCACCAGTTGATGGACACTTGGGCTCTCTCCACTATTTGGCTATTGTTGATAATGCTATTATAAACATTAGGGTGCATGTGCCCCTTTGAATCAGGTTTTTTCTATCCTTTGTGTAAATAACTAGTAGTGCAATTGCTGGTTCAGTGGGTAATTCCATTTTTAACTTTTTGAGGAAATTCCAAACTATCTTCCATAGTGGCTGCACCAGTTTGCATTCCCACCAATGGTATAAGAGGGTTTCCTTTTCTCCACATCCTCACCAACATCTGTTGTCTCCTGAGTTGTTAATTTTAGCCATTCTGACAGGATGAGGTGGTATCTCAGAGTGGTTTTGGTTTCCATTTCCCTGATGAAGGGTGATATTGAGCATCTTTCAATTGTATTTCCTTGATGATGAGTGTCTTTGTCCATCTGATGTCTTCTTTGGAAAAAATGTCTATTTGTGTTTTCTGCCCATTTATTGACTGGATGATTTACTTTTTGGGTGTTGAGTTTGATAAGTTCTATATAAATTTTAGATATTAACACTTCATCAGATGTCATTTGCAAATATCTTCTCCCATTCCAAAGGCTGCCTTTAAGTTTTATTTTCTTTGCTGTGCAGAAGCTTCTTATCATGCTGAGGTTCCAATAGTTCATTTTTGCTTTTGTTTCCCTTGCCGCTGGAGATGTGTCTAGTAAGAAGTTGATATGGCCAAGGTAAAAGAGGTGGCTGCCAAATTGATTGAACCCCTAACCAGACATACCAAAAAGAAAAGAAAAAGGACCTAAATAAATGAAATAATGAATTAAAGGGGAGAGATCACAACTAATACCAAAGAAATACAAATAATTATTTTAAGGTATTATGAAAAATTATATGCCAACAAACTTGGCAAGCTGGAAGGAATGGATAGTCCTAGAAACATAAACTACCAAAACTGAAACAGGAAGAAATAACAAACCTGAACAGACTGATAACCAGCAAAGAAATTAAATCACTAATTAAAAATCCCCCAATGAACAAAAGTCCAGGGCCAGATGGCATATACCAAGGGAATTCTACCAGATATTAAAGAAGAGTTAATACCTATTCTCAAACTATTCCAAAAAACAGAAATGGAAGGAAAACTTCCAAACTCATATTACAAGGCTGGCATTACCCTGATTCCCAAATCAGACAAAACCCCACTAAAAAGGAGAATGATAGGCCAATAGCCCTGATGAACATGGATGCAAAAACTCTCAAGATAAGAGCAAATCATATCCAAGAGTACATTAAAAGAATTATTCACCACAATCAAGTGAGATTCATTCCTGTGCTGTAGGGGTGGTTCAATATCCATGAATCAGCCAACATAATACACCACACTAATAAAAGAAAGAACCGTGTGATCATCATCTCAATAAATACAGAAAAGGCATTTAAAGAAATGTAGCATCCATTCTTGATTAAAAACCCTCAACAGGGTAGGATGGAGAAGAAAACACACCTCAAAATTATAAAGGCCACATACAAAAAACCCACGGCTAATATTCAGCAATGGGGAAAAACTGAGAGCTTTTCCTCTATGGTCAGGAATAAGATAGGGACGGCCACTCTCACCACTGTTGTTCAACATAGTACTAGAAGTCCTAGCTTCAGCAATCAGACAACAAAAAGAAATAAAAGGCATCCAAATGGGCAAGGAAGAAATTAAACTTTCACTATTTGCAGACAGAATGATACGCTATGTGGAAACCTGAAAAGCTCCACCCAAAACCTGCTAGAACTGATACATGAATTCAGTAAAGTTGCAGGATACAATCAACATAAAGAAATCTGTTGCATTTCTATACACCAATAATGAAGCAGCAGAAAGAGCAATCAAGGAATCAATCCCATTTACAACCGGACCAAAAATCATAAGATACCTAGACATAAATCTAACCAAGATGTGAAAGATCTGTCCTCTGAGAATTATAAAATACTTATGAAAGAAAGCGAAGATGCCACAAAGAAATGGAAAAGCACTCCACGCTCATGGAAAGGAAGAACAATATTGTTAAAATGTCTATACTACCTAAAGTAATGTACACATTCAGTGCAATCCCTACCAAAATACCACCAGCATTATTCCCAGAAGTAGAACAAACAGTCCTAAAATTTGTATGGAATCAAAAAAGACCCAAATCTTAAAAGAGAAAAGCAAAGCTGGAGGCAGCACAATTCTGGGCCTTGAGCTATATTACAAAGCTGTAACAATCAAGACAGTATGGTACTGGCACAAAAACAGATATATAGGTCAATGGAATGGAATAGAAAAGCCAGAAATGGAGCCACAACTCCATGGTCAACTAATTTTCAACAAATTGAAATCAACAAAGAATATCCAGTGGGGAAAAAAAACAGTCTCTTCAACAGTCAGTGTTGGAAAAGTAGGCAGCAACATGCAGGAGAATGAAACTGGACTTTTCTTACATCATACACAGAAATAAGTTCAAACTGGATGAAAGACCTAATGTGAGAAAGGAAATCATCAAAATCCTAAAGAAGCCATTTTTAAATACTCCAGAGCATGCTGTTCTTCTTTTTTTTTTTTTTTAAGATTTTATTAATTTATTTGACAGAGAGAGAGATCACAAGCAGGCAGAGAGGCAGGCAGAAAGATAGGCAGAGAGACAAGGGGAAGCAGGTTCCCTGCTAAGCAGAGAGCCCGATGCGGGCCTCAATCCCAGGACCCTGAGATCAGGAACTGAGCTGAAGGCAGAGGCTTAACCCACTGAGCCACCCAGGAGCCCCGCATGCTGTTCTTCTTAACAAGGCCTGCCCTCACATGAAACTACTTAACCAGAGCTAACCCCACTAGGGTATTATCAGAGCGTAACTGGCCTAGAGAAGGGAAATACCCAATACAAACTCACTGTAACCAATCTGTACCAATGAAGGAGGGAGAAAAGAAATAAAAAACACTTGTGAAGTTACAGTCCAGAGACACAAATCACTAAAAGATTGAGACCTTCCTGTAGGACTAGAGAATACTTTCCTGCTCCTGAAAACTCACCATGCATTACTAAAGGCCTATTTATAGTAGTTCCTTTTATTCAATGTATCATGTCTATCAAGAAAAAAATGTTAATACAATTATACTATAATAAGACAAAATTATATTGTACATTTATTCATTTTTTATTTCATTGATTCTGCTCTTATGTTAATTCCTCCTATTTTATTTTGTAAGATTTATTGCTCTTTTCTAACATCTTGAGATGTAAACATAGCTCACTTATTCTCAACTTTCATTCTTTTATAACGTATGTGCTTTACTCTAAGTATTCAGTTAAGTGCTACATTAGCTGCATTTCATAAAATTTGAAGTGACAGAGCAAGCATCAGAACCAGACATGGCAGAGATGTTGGGATGTCAGATCAGGAATTTAAAACAACTACAATTTACATGTTGAGAGTTTCAATGGATAAAGCATATGATAAGCAAGAAAAAATACACAAGGAACCAGAGAGATGGAAATCCTAACAAATAGTGAAAAAGAGGTGCTACAGATGAAAAAAATATATAGAACAGAAATGAAGCATGCCTTTGATGGATTACTTGTAGATTGGACAAAGTTGAGGGAAGACTCTCTAGTCTAGAACAGGTATCAATAGAATGCTCAAAAACTGAAAAACAAAAATTAAAAAGACTGAAAAAGCAGAACAGAAAACCTAAGGACTGTAGAACTACTACAAAAAGTGCAAGATACACATAATGGGAATACCAGCGGGAAAGGAAAGAAGGGAACAGAAGAAATATTTGAAACACTAATGACTAATAATTTCCCCAAATTGATGTCAGACACCAAACCCTATATCCAGAAAACTCAGAGAACACCAAACATGATAAATGGCAAAAAACTACACCTGGAAATATCATTGTCAAATTACAGAAAATCAAAGATTTTTAAAAAAAAATCCCAGAAAAAAAAAGGAAAAAAAATATTACCTATAGAGAAATAAAAAAGAATTACGTAATTATATTCAACTTCTCCTCAGAAACCATGCAAGCAAGAATAGAGTGATATGAAATATTTAAAGTTTTGAGAGAAAAAAGTTACAGGCCTAGAATTCTATACCTTGTGAAATTATCTTTGAAAAATAAAAGAGAAATAAAGATATTCTCAAACAAAAATTGAGGGAATCTGTTGCAAGTAGAAGTGTTAAAATAAGTTTTTCAGAGAGAAAAAAAAATATAGGTCAGAAACTTGGATTTATATGACAAAGTAAGAGCACCAAAGAAGGAACAAGTGGAAGTAAAATAAAACTTATTTTTTTACTCTTAATGGATCTAATAGAAATAGTTTGTTCAAAATAATAATAGCAACAATGTGTTCAATTATATATGCATATATATGTGTGTGTGTATGTTTATGTATGATTATATGTAAGTGAAATGAATGACAGCAATGATACGAGACAGAAGGAAAAAATAAGGATTTTTTAAATATAAGATATACTATCATAAAGTGACATAGTATTATTTGAAAATTGACTTGAAGTATAAACATATATTACAAACTTTAGGACAGCCACAAAAAAAGTTAAAAAAAAAAAAAAAGAAAAGAATAAATGACATGCTAAGAAAGAAGAGAAAGTTGAATCATGAAATGTTTAAAATTAAAAAATAAATGCTTAATTAAAACCACAGAGGAGGGGTGCCTGGGTGGCTCAGTGGGTTAAGCCTCTGCCATGTTCTCAGGGTCCTGGGATTGAGCCCTGCATTGGGCTCTCTGCTCAGCAGGGAGTCTGCTTCCCCCCTCTCTCTGTCTGCTTCTCTGCCTACTTGTGATCGCTCACTCTATCAAATAAATAAATAAAATCTTTAAAAATAAAGCAAAATAAAATAAAATAAAACCACAAAGGCAAAACTACAAAGGCAGAAAAATGAAAGAAATATATAGAAGCAAAGAACAAGGGCAACAAATAGTAAACACTAATTCAACTATATCAATAATCACTTTAAATGTACAGTATAAATAGTATAAATGTATAGTATATAGTACAAATATACCAATTAAAAGAGATTGTCAGAGTGGATCAAAAAATATGACCCAAACATATGTTGTCTACAAAAAAATCCACTTTAAATATAAAGACTCCTATGAATTAAAAATAAATAAACAGAGAAATATACACTCCATGCTAACTGTAATCAAAAGAAAGCAGCAGTAGCAATATTAATTTCAGACAAGGAAGACTAAAAGGTAGGGAAAATTAACAAAGAAGGATATTACATAATGATGAAGGAAGCAATTCTCCAAAACACATAAATCTGAATGTATCTAACAACAGAGCATCAAACTACACAAGGCAAAAGCTATAGAACTACCAGGAGAAACTGATAAATCCACTATCATAGTTGAAGACTTTAATACCCCTCTATCAAAAACAGAATAGACAGAAAATCAGTAAAAACACAGCTGATCTCAACAATACCATCTACCAACTGGATAGAAATAACATCTGTTGGCTATTTTACACAGCAACAGCACAAAAATCCTCAATAAATAACTAGCAAATTGAACCAAACAATGTGTAAAAGAAGTATACACCATGACCAAGTGGGTTTATCCCAGTTATGTAAAGATGGTTCAACATTCAAAAAGTAATTAATCCATCACATCAACAGAGAAAGAAAGAAAGAAAGAAAGATCACATGATCATATCAATAGATGTGGAAAAGATATTTGGAAAATCCAGCACACATTTGTGTTTAAAAACTCTCAGTAATTTAAGAATAGAGTGGAATTCTCAACTTGACAAAGACTATCTATAAAAACCTACAGCTAACATCAGACCTAATGGTGAGAAACTTTGAAGCTTTTACACTGTGATCAGGTATAAGGCAAGGATGTCTCCTCTCATCACTCCTTTTCAACATCATACTCAAAGTCCTTGCTCATGTAATAAGTCAGAAAAAGAAATGAAACATAAATAGATCGAGAAGACATAAAACTGTCTTTGTAGAAGACATGATCATCTATGTAGAAAATCTAAAAGAACTAATTAAAAAAAACCCTCTTGGAATTAATAAGTGATTATAACAAGTTTTCAGGATACAAGATCAATGACACAAAAGTCAATTGCTTCCCTATATACCTGTGATAACCAAAAATGGAATTTGAAATTAAAAACATAATAACGTTTACATTAGCAACTAAAACCTGAAATACTTTGGTATAAATATAACAAAGTATGTATAATAGGATCTATATGAGAAAAACTATAAAACTGTGATGAAAGAAATCAAAAAGCTAAATAAATGGATATTCTTTGCTCATGAATAGGAACACCCCATATAGTTAGGATATCAGTTCTTCCCAATTTGATCTATAGATTCAAGGCAATCCCATTCAAAATCCTAGCAAGTTATTCTATGGATATCAACAAGCATTAAATCTAATGTTTATATGGAGAAGCAAAAGTCCTGGAATAGCCAATGGAATATTAAAAGAGAACAGACTTGGAGGTGTGATACTACCTGATTTCAAGATATATGCAGCTATAGTAATTAAAATGCTGTGGAAATGACTGAAGAATAGAAAAATAGATCAATGGAGCAGAATAGAGAATCCAAAAATAGACTCCCATAAGGCAATCAACTGATCTTTGGCAAAGAAGAAAATGTAATACAATGGAACAAGACACTCTCTTCAACAAATGGTACTGGAACAAGTGGAACAACCACATACAAAATCATCATCGTCGTCGTCATCATTATCATCATCATCATCATCTAGATATTGACCTTATCCCTTCACAAATCATCATCATCATCATCATCATCATCATCTAGATATTGACCTTATCCCTTCACAAAAACTCAAAATGGATCTAAAGTATAAAACTTCTAGAAAATAATATATGAGAAAACCTAGATGACCTTGGGTATGGCAATGCCTTTTTCAATATGAAGGAACAACCCAAGAAAGAAAGAATTGATAACCTCGACTTTTTATAATTAAGAAATTTTGCTCTGTGAAAGACATTTTCTTTTTTTTTTTTTTTAAAGATTTTATTTATTTATTTGTCAGAGAGAGAGAGGGAGAGAGAGCAAGCACAGGCAGACAGAATGGCAGGCAGAGGCAGAGGGAGAAGCAGGCTCCCTGACGAGCAAGGAGCCCGATGTGGGACTCGATCCCAGGACGCTGGGATCATGACCTGAGCCGAAGGCAGCCGCCCAACCAACTGAGCCACCCAGGCGTCCCATGAAAGACATTTTCAAAACAATTAGAAAAGAAGACACAGATGGGGAGACTGGCAAAAGACACAGCTGATAAAGAATTTTATCCAAAATATACAAAGATTCTTAAAAACTCAACAATATAAAAATTTAAAAATGGGCCAAAGTCTTCAAAGAAAATATACAGATACCATAAGCATATAAAAAGATGCTCCACATCATCTGTCATCAGAGAAAATCAAATTAAAACAAGATACCACTACACACGTATTGGAATGGCCAAAATCTGGAACACTGACAATAAATGCTGACAAGGATGTGGAGCAACAGGAACTTTCACTCATTGATGGTGAGAATGTAAAATGGTATAACCAGTTGGAAGACACTTTGGCAGTTTCTTACAAAACTAAACAAACTCTTAACCATATGATCCAGCAATTGCACTCCTGTGTATTTATCCAAGGGAGTTGAAAATCTATGTCCACACTAATACCTGCACATTGATGTTTACGGCAGTTTTATTCATAATTGTGAAATAATGGAAGCAATCAAAATGCTCTTCATTAGGTAAATGGATAAACTATGGTGTATCCAGACAATGAAATACTATTCAGCCCTAACAAGAAATGAGCTATCAAGCCATGAGAGATGTGGAGTAACCTTAAATACATATTACTAAGTGAAAGAAGTCAATCCGAAATGGCTATATTCTTTATGATTACAACTATACAACATTCTGAAAAAAGGCAAAAAACTATACAGAGAGTAAAAGATCAGTATTTTCCAGAGTTGTGAAGGAGGAGAGGATAAATAAGTGGAGCACAGAGGATTTTTAGGGTAACGAAAATACTCTATAAGACATTATAAGGGAGCTTGCAGTTCTCATTTCTTAATTAGAAGTGTAGAGGCTTTAAGCTGTTGCAATAGGCAAGAAAAATAAATAATGTCTAGGAATTTGGGGGGGAAACCTAGAGTCTTACAAATGACAAGATAAGCTATATCAAAAATGCAAATAAGGGGCGCCTGAGTGGCTCAGTGGGTTAAGCCTCTGCCTTCGGCTCAGGTCATGATCTCAGGGTCCTGGGATCGAGTCCCGCATTGGGCTCTCTGCTCAGCAGGGAGCCCGCTTGCCCCTCTCTCTCTGCCTGCCTCTTTGCCTACTTGTGATCTCTGTCTGTCAAATAAATAAATAAAAAATCTTAAAAAGAAAAAAAATAAATAAATAATTAAAAATGCAAATAAATTATAGAAAAAAATGTACAATAAGCACAAGATTGACAAAGGTTGCTAAGCACAAATCAATATATAATCAAGAACACCGGGGCGCCTGGGTGGCTCAGTGGATTAAAGCCTCTGCCTTCGGCTCAGGTCATGATCCCAGGGTCCTAGGATCGAGCCCCACATCGGGCTCTCTGCTCAGCAGGGAGCCTGCTTCTCTTCCTCTCTCTACCTGACTCTCTGTCTCCTTGTAATCTCTATCTGTCAAATAAATAAATAAATAATCTTAAAAAAAACCACACCCCAAAACTAAACAACCTCCTACAAATAAACAGTTTTTAAAATTCAATGGGAAAATGAACAGTGTATGAACAAGTTCTTCTAAAGTAATATAAAGGGGCAGTATTTATATATACACACCTCTATATAGTTTATGTGTATACACATATATATTAAATATATATAATATAAAATGTTCAAATGTACCAATCATTGAAGGAATGCAAATAAATCAATAGGATTTTTTTTCACATATGGACAGACAATACTATTTAAAGCCATGTATTAGAATGAATTTGTGGAAATGAATGTTCTCATACATATTTGATGAAAATGTCCATCCGTAATATCCATTTGAGGGACAAACAGATAGTACTTCATAAAATTAAAATGTCTATAAATTTATACAAAGCAATTGAAATTTCTGGAAATCTATCCCACATTAACATTCACATAGAAGCACAGAGATATAATCATTCATTCATTCAGTCAGTCAGTAATGACTTACTAAGCACCTCTGTATAGTAGGACCTATTCAGGCACGACAGAACTATCAGAGAATAAGATAGACAAGAATTACTCTATCATTACAGAAGTCTCACATACTAGAAAGATGGTGTGTTAACAAACCAACCAATAAAGAACACAATTACTAATGAGCATGAAAGAAATAAAAGAGGGGCACCTCAGTTGGCACAGTTTGGTTAGGCCTCTGCCTCTTGGCTTTGGGTCAGGTCATGATCTCATGGTCAAGAGATAAAGTCCCAAGTTGAGCTCCATGCTCAGTGAGAAGCCTGCTTGAGATTCTCTCTCCCTCTCCCTCTGTCCTCCATACCTCCAGTCCCAGCTCGTGTTCTCTCTCCCTCTCTCTCTCCAAAACAATAGTAATAGTAGTAATAATAATAGTAGTAGTAGTAATAATAATAATCAGTCTTAAAAAAAGAGAAAAGAAATAATAACAGGAAGTTTTCCTTTTCTGAGACATTAATAAATGTATTGATGAGGGAGGCAATATCATCTGTGAAGAGCTTTATGGCAATTGTCCTGTGAGGCTGGAAGGTAATTGGGTTCACAGTTTTAGATGGGAAAAATGGAATCCCAGTATAATAAAAGCCAGATGAAGAAGGCATATGAATTAATACAAAACCACAGAGAAAAAGTGGTAATGAGAGAATATTGACTTGCAGGGAACTGAAGCAGTGGATATTTTATTATGCCATCCCTAGAATACAATAAATGAGCAACCTTTATGTGCTTGACATTAACAAAGAAAATAAAGTAAGTCCTGCAAATATAAAATTAACAGAGTTGATTAGTAAATTTATGGCCTTGGGTCAATTCATAGACCATGAGTCCTTTGATTAATGAATGGAGAGGCTTTGTGGAAGATCCCTGAAATGGTGCACCTAGCTATGTTAAATGAACAGGTGTCCAAGCCTTCTCCAGAGAGATATGCAGATATTTATTTGGGTGCTTTGTAACTGGACTCAGATAAATGCCCAAACCTCCAAAGGTTTGTTAATTATAGGCCCTGAATTAACACTAAACTTGAGAAAGCAAATACATCTCAGGCCCAACTTCTAGAATGGGAAGTCAAATGACAAAATCTTCATATATGTCTCCCAGTGGATCCTACAGACCCACAACAAATCCTGTGGTTATTTTTTCAGTTCCTGAATGCAAAGTTAGAATCCTTACATTGACTCCCCAGTATCAGGGTCATAAAAGCTAAAAGGAAACTCTTGGAACTCTACTGTATATACAAATAAAGGATAAAAAAACAATACCACATCTGTAAAAAAACTAAAGATTTTTACTATGGTTTGAAGATTTGAAAGTTGCAAGGCTAGTCATTCCTATCTTATCCATTTCTATCTTGTTTGTTTGACAGTGGAAGAGCTTGTTACATGTTTGAAAATAACCACAGATTACTATTGAAGTGATTAGGTTGTACAGTTCCAACAATATTGGGAAGTATACATGGGTAATGACAATGGTACATGGAGTATCTGTTAAGTCTCAATAGGAGAATCACATTAAAGACTCATTAGTTTCGGAGTAAAGCTATGTCCTCTCTGCCAAAAATCATTCTACTTTTGAGAAGCAACTCCTGGCAATTTACTGGGCTCTGGTAAAGACTTCTAATTAAAGAACATCAAGGAAATATGCAGCATGAATTGCCCATCATGAACTGGTCTGTATTTACTCCATCATTAAATGGAAATGGTATGTATGAGACTGAGTCCAACATCAAGAACAGACAATTAAATTGCATGAGGCGCTGGCTCAGAATCTCATGATGGTTAATCATGCTGCTCACGAACTTTTCCTAAACCCGCAGCTAAGGCCTGGGGGCCGAGGTGCATGGGATTTCCAATGACCAGCTAGCAGGAGATGAGAAATGCAGACATGATTTTTGGAACTTGGAAGGATACAGGATTACTGTACTACTGAGGAATATCAGTAAGGAAAATCGTACAGAGGGTATAATTTCAGATGGTGTATCTGGCTGTCCACTCTTCCTAAAAGAAAAGAGGTATCGACATTTGCACTCGGCAAGAGGCAAGGTTGGCTACTAGCCATTCAGTTGTAAAGGGAATGTTTGAAAAGTGGGAATAAACAGGTCTGAAGGAGACGTATGCATGAAACTTTCAGAATGGCCACAGAGTATGAAGATAATTGTGAATGGCCATGCAAAGTTCAGGAATCCTCAAGATCACCCTCACTTCTGACATGGATTTTAAGTTTGGAGGGGTCCCAAGAACATCCAGGTTCAATAATTCACCAGAAGAACTAACAGAACTCATAAAAAGCATTATACTCACAGACACAGTTTATTACAACAAAATTGTACATATTAGTATCAAAAAGGTCCAGGAGTCACCAAGCATAAGCTTCCATTCATCCTCTCCCAGAGAAGTCATTCATACAGTGTCTTTTTTTTCCCCCTACAATGTATGACGCAATATATATGACTCAATATGCACTGAGTAGTGCCAATCAGGGAAGCTGACCTGAACCTTTCTATTTACTGTGCATGCCAGGTACAATTCTGAGTGTTTTAAAAATAAAAAGTAAATATAAATTCACTTGTCCCACATAACCACCTGATGAGGTAGTATCATTTTTATCCCCAACCTGATCAAGGTCCCAGGTAGTAGAGACAGAATTATAAACCCCATGCCATGGCTTAAAAACAACAACAACAACAGCAAAAAAACAAACAAACAAACAAAAAACCTTACCTTAAATACTATGGTACAATGGTATACTGATTGAATAATGACTGGAGTGCTGCTCTTATTTTCTTGAAAATAGGTTTAATGTCCTGCAACTACTTCAATAGAAACTTTCATTTTAGAAGAAACCTCTGCTTTATATTTGTTTAACTAAAAAAAAAAAAAAAATCAAGAGAGTCCTCTTTTTGTGGAAGGCAGGACAGTGGGGTGGGCCTTGGTGAATAAGAAAGAATTTGCCCCATGGTGCTTTTACAGTGTAACCTTTGGAGAAAATATTTGCTGATTTAAAATGGAAATTCACAAAGGCACCCATTGTCTAGACTTGAGGTTTTAAAAAATTACTGCTTTTTTCATTTAGCTGAAGAAAGCACAACACTGCAGTTAAATTTAAGTATATACAAAAAAAGCCCCAATTCCTCTAAATAATAGGAATTTTAATAATTATTTTTTACTAAGTTTTCTGAATATAACATTTATGTCTTAAAAAATTCCCACTAGCCAGTGAAATATTCTTCATTCACAGTAGTTGAGTGATCTGTCTTTTGAATAATAGTAAATATGGCTCACATTTATTTTAAGATGTCAGAAAACAGTCCAGTTGACAATATTAATAGAGTAGAAAATCCATGATCACAGAAGCTTTCCTGTCAAACATGACAACCTTCTAAATTACTTGTCAAAGTTGACCTGCACACAAGCTTAGATGAACTAAATAAGTTAGGCAAGTTAACAGTGAGTGTAAAAGTGGGATAAGTCTCAGAATATCAATGATACTTATCACTGTACTTATCTTGAAGTAGGGAAAATAAAGGAAACGCTTACCTACTTCCTATAACCATCTAAGAATGGAAAGTATATTTATACCAAGTTCAGAGAACGGAGACTTTTTTTTTTATTTTTTTATTTTTGAAAGGAGACTTTTAGCATATATTTAATGCCATCATTCAAACAATACAACAGAGATTTATTTTACTGTCAATGAAAGAAACTTAACAACAATGTCAAATAAATACTGTTTATGATAAAACCAAGCTATAAAGATGGCATTTACAATTAGGAATATTAACTCCTTTCCTAAATTCAAACTTTAATTCCTGAAACCTAGGACTAGATAATAAAGAATAGTTCCATGAGATAATCCATCGCCCAAATTCATTATAATTGTTTAGCATAGTTTAAATGCAAGAAGAAAATAATTCTTTTTTTTTTTAAGATTTTATTTATTTACTTGACAGAGAGAGAAATCACAAGCAGGCACAGAGGTAGGCAGAGAGAGAAAGGGGGAAGCAGACTCTCCACTTAGCAGAGAGCCCGACGTGAGGCTCAATCCCAAGACCCTGGGATCATGACCCGAGCTGAAGGCAGAGGCTTAACCCACTGAGCCACCCAGGTGCCCCAAGAAAATAATTCTTAAAACTTAAATAATATTTCATGAACTATATTAAGAATAAATTCTGAGGGTAGAAATTGGAAGTTAGTTTATTACCATACTTAATATTTAATGATGACTTACAATGTGCTGGACACTCTTGTCAATTTATATGAATTATTTACTTATTAATCACAATAAACCTATGACAAGGTCCTATTTCTCATTCCACTTGTTTAGATGTGAAAACGGGGGGGGTCAGAAAATGTAAGAATTTGCTCATGGTGGCAAATGTAGAACCGAGATTAAAACACAGATGTTACACCCTGCATTTTTAAGCACCAACATGAGGAAGACTTTGATGTTGAAGATTTTACATTATTGGTTTTTTTGTTTTGACAAAATTACCAAACATAGTCCCAGTCTGCAAATCCATCAAGTTTCTATAGTTTTACAACAGGAATGCCTAGATGGCTCAGTCAGTTAAGTGTCTGTCTTCTGCTCAGGTCATGATCCCTGGGTCCTGAGATTGAGACCTACATCAGGCTTCCTGCTCTGCAGTGAGCTTGCTTCTCCCTCTCCCTCTGCCTGCCGCTCCCCCTGCTTGTGTGCTTGAGCTCTCTCTCTCACTCTCTCACTCTGTCAAATAGATACATATAATCTTTAAAAAAAAGTTTTGTAATAAATTCTGAATTTGCCTTTAATCATTCTCCCTCAAATACTTATTAAAAAGTTAAGGCAATTCTTTCATTATATGATGAAGACTAATTTTTGTCCTGGAAGAGATCTTATATGTATTAATATACTTCAAGAAACCGAGGATCATGTGTCATTTGAACACATACTTTGAGCTTATCCAGACACAGCAGAAATTGAGCATGCAATAAACCACAGAAAAAGAAGTCAGAAAAAAACTTAAAAGTACTGGCAAATTCAGATTTCTTCTCATTGTCTCTTGTGAAGTACATTTTTAAGACACTGCAGGATCATTTTGGCCATCCATTTTCTGCTTCTATAACAGTTATTTTATTATGCACATTAACTAAGCAAGAAGTCTAGATTTCCTCTTGGTGCAAAAAGAATTTACTGGCAGCAGAGAAAATTGGCATTTCTCAAAGTTGCAAGGTAGCTGTGCTGTAGACCCACAAGGTCTATCTACATTGAGAGGAAAATAAAGCAATGCAAATTGCTGCTATTTCCTGAGCATCACCTATGACATATCACACTAGCCATTTTAAAACATTGTTTCATTGAGTGCTACCAGAAATTTCTGTGCATACCTAAGTGTACTAGATGGCTATAATTTTCCAGCATAAAGGAAATTTTAATTTATAAACAATTCTGAGTCAGAAGACATATTATCTATTTATTGAATGCTTCCTTCCAATGCCTAAATCTAGATCTTCGCCTGGCACTGACAGTTAATGTCCTTAGCGTATTAAGAACTTGTTTTAGTATATTAAATCCTTAAAGGTATTAGTATTTTATGCATGGTCTTTAGCCTTTCATTCCTCAATTATAGTAACAACGAACAAGAAGCCAGAGCTTAGATTCTTTTTCAAAGAAAATTAAGATAAAATATACTGGTAAAATCTTAGTTACATTATTTTTAGATTGCTTTAACAAATATTTAGAGACTCTATGATATGCTGATCACTATGTGTCGTACTAGAAGCTACCTATGTCAAAACAGTTACATCAATGTCATGGATTATGTGTGTACACATGTGTGTATGTATGTTGGAGAGGGGTGCAAAGATAAAACCTAATAAAATAATCATTTCTAATACATATATGGATAGATAATATATTGTTGGATTAATTAGTGCTGTCTTTTCCCCCTTTCCAGATTTTCTTCTTTTTTCCACGCCCCCTTCAAGAAAGTAGAAAATTCCATGCTTCAATGTACTTGGGATTTGTATATAGCTGGAAGGAAAAGAAAGCTTGCCAGAATTCTTAACCCTTATTTTGTAAGTCCTAGACCCACTGAGCATAATAGTCTCAATTATAAATCAAAAAGAGTCTTGCAAAAGCAGGAGACTAGTTGGTGTTTCCCCTTCCTACAGTTTTTGTTAGGTTAGTGGGGTCCCAGAACTAGAGACACAGATGTGAAGGGACAGTGCCCCAAAGCCTCCAAAAGGAATAGCTGTGTGGGAATGGAAGAAGTGACCACCGACACTAGTCATTGGTCTCCAGACTCAGCAGAGATCTGGTCACAAGACGTATGGCATGGCAGCAGTTAAAATGCTACAGACAAGTAGAGTACTACCATAAGCGAAGGCAATGTCTGCATCAGTGACCAGAAGCTCATTTCCATTCTATGGGCACCAAGTAGGTTCTCAGAGTACGAAGGAACATTATTAGGTCAAGTTAGGAGAACGTACCATGCTGAATATGGAATTTCCTGTGAAGTTAGAAAGTTGAGAAGTCACAGTAAAACAGATTACACAGGAAATAAAGTAGTATTTTATACATACCATGGCTTTTTGTCTGTAATTAACACCCGCATGATTGTAAAATATTAAAAGTACGTAAGTACGTAAGTAAGACACAGGAATTATTAAATGTGACTGATGATCTGAAGAAGACTTGCAAGATGCGGAAAACTTTCCTCAGCAGTGAAGGTTAACACGTGCAAAGTCAGAGACATCTCTAATCCCATACCTTGATCTCACTACAAACAGCAATCCATTACTATAGGACTGGAATATAAAAACCCACAAGCAACTGGTTTTAAAAGATACGGAGTTGCGATAAACATAAAATGTATTGAATGAACAGGGTAATATTCTTCAATAGCTGTTCTTAAAAAACAAAAACAAAACAAAACAAAAAAAACAAAACAGCAGTAGTTCTTGAAGTATGGTCAAAGGACTCCCAGTGATTCCAACAATTTTCAAGGGGTCCACAAGGTCAAAAGTATTTTTCTCATAATAATGAGCCCTTTGTCTCTCTTTTTCTCTCACGAGAATTTTTTTATACTTTCTGTAAGTGGGATTGATTTCTTCATTCTTTTTCAGGAATTTTGTTGTTGGTGTGTAGAAATGTTGCTGATTTTTGTATGTCAATTTTGTATTATACAAATTATTGAATTCTGATTAGAGCTCACAATATTTGGCTGAATCTTTAGATCTTTAAGATTTTCTATATATAAAATTGTGTCATCTGCAAACAAACAATTTTACTTCTCCCTTTCCAATTCTAATATACTTTATTTCTTTTTCCTGTCTGACTGCTCTGGGTAAGACTTCCAGCACTATGTTGAATAAGAGAAATGACATGGTCACACTTGTCTCATTGTTCATTTTAGAGAAAATGGTCTCTTTCTTTCACCATTGACTATGATGTTGGCTATGAGCTTGTCATATATGGCCTTTATGTTGAGAAATGTTCCTTCTATGGCTAATTTGTTAAGTTTTTAATCATAAGTGGATGTTGAATTATGTCAAATACTTTTTCTACATCTATTGATATGTTCATACAATTTTCTTCTTTCATTCTATTAATGCAATGCATCACAATCATGTGCATATGTAGAACTGTCCTTACATCCTAGGGGTAAATCACCCTTGATCATGGTGAATGATCCTTTTAACATGCTGCTCAATTCAGTTTCAGTTACTGAGAATTTCTGCATATCTAGTCATTGGAAATATTGGTCTGTGGTTTTCTTTTCCAGTAGTTTTCCTTTTCTGGATTTACTATCAGGATAATTCCAGCCTTCTAAATTCAGTTTGGGACTGAGTGTTCTTCCTCTTTGATTTTTTTGGAAGACTTTAAGAAGGATTGGTGTTAATTCTTTCAATGTTCAGTAAAATTCACCAATAAAACCATCTGGTCTTGTGCTTTTTCTTCTCTGGGAAATATTTATTTACTGATCCCATATCCTTACTAGTAATTGGTTTATTCAGATTATTTACTTCTTGATTGGAACTATGATTGGAGTCTATCTACTATGATTGGATTATCTACTTCTACTTCCTGATTGGAGTCTTTGTAATTTGTATGTTTCTAAGATTTTTTTCAGTTTCTTCTAGGTTGCTCAATGTGTTAACACATAGTTGTTTATAGTAGCCTCCTATGATCCTCTGAATTTCTATGGTAATTGTAATGTCTCCTTTTTCAACTATAATTTTGCAGATTGAGTCTTTTCTCTTTTCTCCTTGGTTAATCTAAGGGTTTGCCAATTTTGTTTATCTTTTCTAAGTATAAACTTTTAGTTTGCTTAAACTTGTTTTTGTTTTTCTGTTCTCTATTTCATTTATTTCTATTCTAATCTTTATTTCTTTTATTCTGCTAACTTTTGAATGCTTTTTTTTTTCTTATCCTAGTTCCTTAAGGTATACACTTAGTCTATTTATTTGGAATTGCTCTTACCTCCTTTCTTAATTTTTTTTTAATCTTTATTTTTTTAATCTTTTTAATTTTATGGGGTTTTTTAAAATTTTTAGTTTCAGGTTTTTATTTAACTTCCATTTAGTTAAGATACAGTGTTGTATTAGTTTTGGCTGTACAATTTACTGATTGATCATTTACATACAACACCAATGCTTATCACAAGTGCTCTCCTTAATACTCATCACTCATTTAACCCATCCCCTGCCCACCTCCACTCCAGCAACCTGTGTGTACTCTATAGTTAAGAATCTATTTTATTGTTTGCCTCTCTTTTTCCCTCATGTTCATCTGCTCTCTTTCTCAAATTCCACACATGAGTGAAATCATATGTTATTTGGCATTCTCTGACTATTTCACGTAGCATAACACTTTCAGGCTCCATCCACATTGTTACAAATGGCAAGATTGCACTCTTTTTGATGCCTGAGTA
>NW_019154105.1:78987791-79012481 GCF_002288905.1 Enhydra lutris kenyoni | reverse complement strand
CATTTCTTTAAATGCCTTTTCTGTATTTATTGAGATGATGATCACACAGTTCTTCTTTCTTTTATTAGTGTGGTGTATTGTGTTGGCTGATTCATGGATATTGAACCACCCCTACAGCACAGGAATGAATCTCACTTGATTGTGGTGAATAATTCTTTTAATGTACTCTTGGATATGATTTGCTCTTATCTTGAGAGTTTTTGCATCCATGTTCATCAGGGCTATTGGCCTATCATTCTCCTTTTTAGTGGGGTTTTGTCTGATTTGGGAATCAGGGTAATGTCAGCCTTGTAATATGGGTTTGGAAGTTTTCCCTCCATTTCTGTTTTTTGGAATAGTTTGAGAATAGGTATTAACTCTTCTTTAAATGTCTGGTAGAATTCCCTTGGTATAAGCCATCTGGCCCTGGACTTTTGTTCATTGGGGGATTTTTAATTAGTGATTTAATTTCTTTGCTGGTTATCAGTCTGTTCAGGTTTGTTATTTCTTCCTGTTTCAGTTTTGGTAGTTTATGTTTCTAGGAATTTATCCATTCCTTCCAGATTGCCTAATTTGTTGGCATATAATTTTTCATAATATTCCCTTACAATTGTTTGAATTTCTTTGGTGTTGGTTGTGATTTCTCCTCTTTGTAATTTTGTTTATTTGGGTCCTTTCTCTTTTGTTTTTAAGTCTGGCTAGGGGTTTGTCAGTTGTATTAATTTTTTCAAAGAACCTGCTCCTATTCTCATTGATTTATTGTATTGGTTTTCTGTGCATCTCTACAGGGTTTATTTCTGGTCTAATCTTTAGTATTTGCCTTCTTCTACTGGACTTAGTCTTCATTTGTTTTTCTTTTCCTAGCTCCTTTAGGTGTAAGGTTAGGTTGCAGATTCGTGATTTTTCTTGCTTCTTGAGGAAGGCCTATATAGCTATAGAGTTCCCTTTAGGACCATGTTTGCTGCATCCCAAAGGTTTTGGACTATAGTGTTTTCATTTTCATTTGTTTCCAAATTTACTCTTTAATCTTTTGGTTGACCCATTCATTCTTTAGAAAGATGCCCTTTAACCTCCATATATTCGTGGTCTTTCCACATTTTGTCCTGTGGATTTCAAGTATCATAGCATTGTGGTCTGAAAATATGCAAGGTATGATCTCAATCTTCTTATACTTATTGAGGTCTGCTAAGTGACAGAGTATGTGATCCTTTCTGGAGAATGTCCCAGGTGAACTTGAAAAGAATGTGCATTCTGCTATTTTAGGATGAAATGTTCTGAAAATATCTGTTAAGTCCATCTGTTCCAGTGTGTAAAATTTCCTTGTTGATTTTTGCTTAGATGATCTGCCATTGATATAAGTGGGTGTTAAAGTCCCCTACTATTATGTATTATTATCAATGAGTTTCTTTATTTTTTATATATTTGGGTGCTCCCAAGTCGGAGGTATAAATATTTATAATTGTTAGATCTTCTTGTTGGATAAAATCTTTTATTATGACATAGTGCCTTTCTTTACCTTGTTACAGTCTTTGGTTTAAAACTAGTTTGTCTTATATCAGTATTGCTACTTCAGCTTTCTTTTGACATCCACTTGCATGGTAAATGTTTCTACATCACCTCATTTTCAATCTGCAGGTGTCTTTAGGTCTCAAATGAGTCCCCTACAGGCAGCATATGGATGGGTCTTGTTTCTTTAGCCATTCCGACACTCTTATCTTTTGATTGGAGCATATATTCTTTTACAATCAGAGTGATTATTGATAGATATGAATTTAGTGCCACCTTATTACTTCTTTCATCATTTCTGGAGATTTTCTCTATTCCTTTCTAGGATTTGTAGTTTTTGATCTTTCTTTCCAATTCAAAGAGTCCCCTTTAATGTTCCTTGCAGGGTCAGTTTAGTAGACATGAACTCATTTAGTTTTTGTTTCTCTGGGAAAATCTTTATCTCTCCTTCCATTCTGAATGATAGCCTTGCTGCATAGAGTATTCTTGGCTGCATACTTTTCCCAGTCAGCATGTTGAATATATTACTCTACTCTCTTCTGGCCTGCCAAGTTTCTGTGGCGAGATCTGCTGCTAATCTTATTTGTCTTCCTTTTAAGTTAGGGACTTCTTTTATCTTGCTGCTTTAAACATTTTTTCTCTATATATTTTGCAAATTTAACAATAATATGTCTTGCTCTCGGCCTGCTTTTGTTCATTTTCATGGAAGTTTTCTGTGCTTCCTGGATTAGGAAATCTGTTCCCTACCCCAGATCAAGAAAGTTTTCAGATATAATTTCCTCAAATAAAACTTCTGCTTTCTTTTCTGTCTCTTCTTTTTTTGGATTCTCATGATATGAATTTTATTATGTTTGATGGACTTACTGAGTTCCCTAAGTCTACTTTCATGATCCAAGATTTTTCTTTGCCTCTTCTGACCAACTCCATTATTTTCTAAAATTCTATCTTCTATATCACTTAATCCATCCCTCTACTTCTTCTATCCTTGTGGTCATTATATCCAGTAAGTTTCAAATCTCAGTTATTGCATATTTCATTTCAGTCTCAGTTTTAAGCTCTTTTGTCTCTGTGGTAACGGTATCTGTGATGTCTTCTATGTTTTTCTCAAGCTCAGCTAATATCCTTATGATTGCTGCTTTAAATTCTGGATCAGTCATATTACTTGTATTTGTTTCAATTAGATCCCGGACTGTAACCTTTTCTTGTTCTTTCTTTTAGGACGAATCCCTCCATCTTGGCATTTTGTCTAGGTCTCTTTTTGTCTGTTGCATTGTATGCATTGAGATGTCTATGATTTGTCATGCATAACTGACCACCCTGACCTGCATGTACTCAGGCAGGCTAAAGAATGCTGTTTGTGGCCACCTGGGTGGCTCAGTGGGTTAAGCCTCTGCTTTCAGCTCAGGTCATGCTCTCAGGGTCCTGGGATCGAGTCCCACATTGGGCTCTCTGCCTGCTTGTGGTCTCTGTCAAATAAATAAATAAAATTAAAAAAAAAAAAAAAGAATGCTGTTTGTGAGACTTGTGCTGCTTGAACGACCTTGGGATCCTGGTTAATTGACATTAGCTGGTCTCTAGGTCAGAACTGACTCTTCTGGTCTAGACACCAAGGGCTATAAATTTTGCCTCTGGCTCTGGGCTGAGCTGGGCTGGCCCCCCAGAATGTAATCCAGGGTGGAAACAAGCATACTTTACCCCGGCTCCTTAAAGATACAAAGACAAGATAGAAATGCAGCCTGCTTCAAACTGCACATAGGCAAAAACAAAACAAAACAAACAAACAAAACAAAACTCCTGCACATAGGCAAACAAATGTCTAACTTCAGACCCCATCATTTACCTCATATATAGGGCCCATATAGAAATGGTCAATTGGAAGTCTCACCTGAGGGGAAGATGCTCCACCTACACCTCTCAATCAGGACTTCAGCCTGACTATCTCCATGGGGTTTTCCCAGCTAATGAGGTTGCATGTTGTTAAGTAACTGATTTGATGTAACTCTGTCTTATTCTCCTTTTACTGTTTACTATTGCCCTCATCTTTGCTCAGATTTCCCTTTTCTTGCTCCTAGATTTTTTGCAATTATCAATAATGTGTTTTTTCCCTTTCAAAACTGAGACTACAGCTGCCGTGAATCTTTCTTAGAACATCTGTGTATTAGTAAAGTCTGTTAGGCTTCCTGCTCCTGAGAGTAATGGTTTTGTGAAGAAGTCATATACTCTCCAGAGCCTAGTGCTTCAGGAAGTGTCTCCTGTGTATTCTGTGTGTACTCTACTGCTGTGTTATGGCTGCTCTATCCCTCAAGTCACTCCTCAGCAGAGTATCTCCTCTCCTGCAGTGGGGAGTGTTTGGACTTTGGCCAGAGTGTGGTGAGTTTTAACTAGGAGTGCTCTAGTCTGCTTGTTGAAAGCTACCTTTCAACATGCTATTTCCACTAGAGCTGAAGTTCTGCAGAACTCTGTGGTCAGCAGATGTGGTGCATGCAGGGGTTTATGCCTGTCTTCTGGGGAAGGAGCCTTGCTGCACTGGTTCTCAGGCACACCTGCCTGAGAAAAGCAGTATCAGCAGAGCATGGGGGGTGGGAGGAGGCAGACAGGGCTTGGTGTAAGCAAGTTAGGTCCCATTGTTGGCACTGCACTGTTTACTGAAGGTAGTTTATGCTGAGGGGTGGAGTAGGGAAATGGCACCAGCCAGCTCCTTTGTCCCTGAAGAGAGGAGTTTGTGCTTGCTGGTGTCAGGGAAGCCCTCCCAGAAGAGTGAATAAATGTCCCTTGTGTATCCTACGTGTTTTTCACATCACTGTTTTTACACTGTTGCTTGCCTGCTTGGAGTAATGCAGAGCACTTTGGGCTCTATCCCAGCCAGGTTGGCTGAGTTTTTAAAACTTCAAACTTTAGGGACCCGGTGTGAAAGGGACCTGTGCTGGTCTTCTGGGGGAGAGTCTCACCATGCTGGAATTGATGCACGTTTGACCCAGAAGGCCAGTCACACCAGAGGGCAGGAGGATGGGGTTTGGAGCAAAGCACATGATGGAGTCATTGTCCAGATTAGTCACCCTCAGCAGATGTCTCTATGCCTAGGCTGAGGGGTGGGGGAGGGAAATAGGTCCCACAGACTCCTTTTCCCTAGAGAGGCAATGCCACCTCTCTCAGATGCACTCCAAGAAGGGGGAAACTTCTCTTCTAGTGCTTCTCTGGGTGATCTTCAGATCATGTGGTCTGCCCACCCCACCCCACCCATGACCTGCCTGCCTTCTATACAGGAGCACTGCCGTGCCCTCAGGGCTCTACACCAGCCACACAGCAGACCACTAAAACTCCAGTGTTTGAGCTCCACTGGTTGTAAAAACTCAGGAAAATCAGCCTCTCTCATTTCCCCAGTCAATGGCTTCAGAGAAGTGTTTTCCTTATGGGATCCACCCCTCTGCACTCTCTCTCAATATCGCCTCTTTCTGAGACCAGGGCTCCCTCCCCTCTGCAGCATCTATGATCCTTTTCTCCCCCAAAACACATCTCCATACACCCTACTTTCTACAGTGTGGCCTCCTCTCTCCCTCTAGTTGTGTAGTTTATTCTGTGAGTCCTCTGATCAATTTCTTGGGTATTCAGGATGATTTCATATTTATCTAGCTGTGTTTGAGGGAAGAGGCAAGTTTCAGGTCCCCCTACTACTCTAACACCTTAACTGCTCTTTCCCTCTTAATGTAGGCATCTATTACTACAAGTTTTGCTGCATCCCATAAGCTCTTGTTTGTGGTGCTTCCACTTTCATTTGTCTCAAGAAACTATTTCTCCTTCAATTTATTATTCAATCCATCAGTTTTTCAGAAGAGTGTTAATTTCCATGTGTTCCTGAATTCTCCAGTTTTTCTCTTGTTATTGATTTCTAGTTTTATGCCACTGTGGTAAGAGAACATATTTGGAAAAATTTAAATATTAATGAATTTTCAAGAATTGTTTTGTGGCCTAATATATGGTCTGTTCTAGAAAATGTTTCATGTGCCCTTGAGAAGAATATGCATACTGCTGTTGTTAAACAAAACATTCTGTACATATCTGTGAGGCCCATTTGGTCTATAGTGTTCAAGTATGCTGTCTCCTTATGGATTCTCTGTTTGAATGATCTTGCCATTGTTGAGAATGGGTATTAAAGTCCCTGTTATTGTATTGCTCTTTATTTCTCCTTTTACTTCTGTCAGTTTTTGCTTTACATATTTAAGTGCTCTAATTTTGGCTCTAAATTTGTAAAAGTACAACTAAATTTGTGAAAGTACTCTTACAACTTCCTGATGTACTGACCCTTTATCATTTATAGAATGACCTTTGTCTCTTTCTTACTGCTTTTATTTTAAAATATGTTTTGTCTGTTATTAGTATAGCTTCCATCTGTATTTCTCTTACATAAGTACACTTATATATAACTATATTGCCTTTTTAGTTACCATTTGTTTGAAATGTCTTTTTCCATCCCTTTATTCTCAGTCTGTGTGTACCTTTAAGGCTAAATTGAGTCTCTTGCAGCAGCATATTGTTGGACAATGACTTTTTTTTTTTTTAAATCTATTTAGCCATTCTATATCTTCTGATTGAAAAATTTAATCCATTTATGTTTAAAGTGATTATTCATAAGTAAGGAATTATTATTGCCTTTGTTAATTGTTTTCTGGTTGTTATGTAGATCTATTGTTCTGTTTCTTATCTTGCTTTCTCTTTTGTGTTTTAATGTTTTTTAATATCAGTATACTTTGTTTCATTGTGTTCTTTTCTGTAACTACTACCAAAATTTCCCTTATAGTTACCATGAAGCTTAAATAAAACATCTTAAAGTTATAAAACTATTTTAAACTGCTAACTTCAATAGAATTTATAGACATTACACTTTTTTTTTCCTTCTCCCCCTCACATTCTAGGTTATTTCTGTTAAAATTTACATGTTTTTCATATTCTGTAACAATAACAGATTATTGTACTTATGATTATTTTTTGTTACATTCAGTTCCATTAACCTATTGCTTGGAGTTAATGTACCACCATTACCTGCAAAATCTAACTATGACCATATATTTACCATTACCAATGAAATGTGTGCTACCTTTTTGTGTTTTTGTGATGTTAATTAGCATTATTTTATTTCCACTCAAATAACTCCCTTTGACATTTCTTATAAAAGAGGTCTGGTGCTAATAAATTCTCCCAGCTTTTGTTTGGGAAGTCTTTATCCTTCCTTCATTTCTGAGGAACAGCTTGAGTGCATATAGAATTATTGATTGAGTTATTTTCTTTCAGTGTTTTGAATGTCACTCATTCTCTCCTGACATGAGAAGTTAATGTTGAGGAATCCACCTATATTCCCTTGTATGTAACTTCTCTCAATTCTCTTGCTGCTCTTGAAGTTCTTTGTCTCTGACTTTTGACAAAGTAATTACACTGTGTTTCAGGGCAGCCTATTCAGATTCAATCTATCTGGGGTCCTTTGGGCCTCACACTTCTGGATGTCTATCTCTCTCCTTGGATTTGGGAAGTTTTAGTCATTATTGCTTTAAATATACTTTCCATCCCTACTTTCTCTTCTTCTGGAATTCCCATAATGTAAATATTTATTTTCATTACATCCTACAAGTCCAGGAGGCTTTCTTCCCTATTTTTCATTCTTTTATCTTTGTGCTTCTTTGACTAGTTAATTTCCAATATTTCTAGGTGGCTGATTCTTTCTTCTACATCATAGAAGTCCACTTCTAAAAATCACTATTGAATTCTGTAGTTCACTTGTTGTATTTTTCAACTCTAGGATTTCTTTTTGTTGTTGTTGTTGTTTTTAATGGCTTATATTTCCTTGTCAAACTTCTTATTTTACTCATGCATTGTTGTTGTTTTTTTTTTTAAGATTTATTTATTTAACAGAGATCACAAGTAGGCAGAGAGGCAGGCACAGAGAGAGGAGGAAGCAGTCTCCCTGCTGAGCAGAGAGCCTGCGGGGCTTGATCCCAGGACCCTGGGATCATGACCTCAGCTGAAGGCAGAGGCTTTAACCCACTGAGCCACCCAGGCGCCCCTCTTGCATTGTTTTCTTAATTTCATTTAGTTATCTAGGTTTTCTTACAATTCATTAAACTACTTTAGAGGATTATTCCCTATTCTCTGATGGTTCACAGATCTCCATTTCTTTAGGTTTAATTATTGAAGCTTTATTTATTTCATTTAGAGGTATCATATTTACCTGATTTTTTTGTGATCCCTGATTCCCTACATTTGTATCTGTTCGTTTGAGTAGTGGGGCTCCTCTTCCAGATTTTACAGGTTTGCTTTGGCAGAGACTGTTTCTCACCAGTCAGCTCAATTAGAGTTTCTGGGTATGTCTGCTGATAATGTCCTTGGGCAGCTGGGGCCTGCTATCATGATCTATTTTGAGGCTAGGCAACTGTTTGAACTCTGAGGACAGGGATAGCAGGTGTCTCACTGACAGAAAAGTTGGATAAGACTGCTGGCTTGGTTCCCTACCCAGGTGAGGCTTAGGATGGTCTCTGTATTTGTGAATATTCTGGTCAGACTTACAAGAGGGCTGGGACTGGGTCTATAGTAGTAGACAGGGCTATGAATTAGCTTCCCTGCCCTAGAAAGAAAGCAAGCCAGGGCTATAACCTATACAGTTTGTTGTTGGGGGTGGGGGGGAGGTTGCTGAATCAGGGCTGAATGTGCACTTAGTTCTTGGGTCAGATAAGGCCACGAGTTTTGCTCCACAGACAGGAGAAGCCACAGGCTACACTCTGGTCAAGGACCACTATAAACTAAATATTTAAAGAAAAAAATATTTAAAGGTTCAATAGTCCCACTGTTGAATCAGCTATGTAGCTTCCTGTTTGGTCTTATTAAGTTCTCTGGTTAAACAGACTAGAGGCTGAATTTAACAATGAGCAGGGCTATGAACTAGATTCCTTGCCTGGGTGCAGCTGAAGTAGCTCTAAAACTGGTGAAGCTCTTTGTTGTCTTAATTTAGGATGACTTGCACCCCAAGGTCCCTGGCTGTACAAGGCCACTGGATTTTCTCTATAAACTGCTGTCTTTGTCTGTCATTTCTTTTGGCTTGAGCACTAAACTGCACACCTTTCAGGTGTTCTTGCCAGATCTTCAGGTTACAAGGGACTGAAGACACTCTCCACAGCAAGTGGGGCTATATCTCAGCCTCTTTGCAAGGACAGGATGGGGAGGAGCCACTCCACACTACTCTCAATTTCCCAAACAGGCTCTCTGTTTCAATGGAGACTGAGGCCACTCTCAGCCTTCTACAAATTAATTCTCCCACCTGTGCATAGCACAGGAAGCCTCAACATGAGGTACTACTTTTGCTCTGGGGGCAATCAACTCTGCTTGTCTGCCTCTCAGCCCTATGAGTCACATGAGAGTCTCCATAGTGAGTGGGGTTATGGCTCATGACTCAGCCTCTATGTAGACATACTGGGCTCTAGGCTAGCAAACTCTTCCTTTGAGGTTCTGAATCAGGCAGATCTGCACCCTTCCAAGTTCCCTGGTCAGAGTGCACCCCTGATTAGGTTCTGCAGATGAGCAGATGTGCTCTTTGGGATCACTACTTGGGCACTTCTGGTATCAATTCAGTCTGCCAAGATACAAGTGCTGGTTGTTAGAAATCCCTCCCACTCTTCTCTATGGCAGTCAGATTCTCAGTGATTGAGCCCCACAGATTCTCTTGCAATCTTCATGATGCAAGATCAAAGTGAGGGCTCCCACAAAGACCCACAAGTTCTATTTTCCTACTGGGAAAAAAAAGAGGCTCAAGGAAGACCACTCTGTATGGTGCTATGCTATCCTGGGAAAGTGCAATGCAGTCAACATGTAGCTCTTTCTGTTACCCTTCTAATGCAGTTTGTCTTGGTCTCTGAGGTATAGGGGTATGCTTCAGCCTCACCCCATGTTCTAGAATTTTCTCAGTGATATCTTGTTCTTGAACAGATATCAGCTATTTTTCTTGTGAGGGGAGCAAAACCAGGATTGACCCATGTTGGCATACTGGTGATGTAATTCTCCAAAACACATAATTTGAAATACATTCTCAGTATCCTTAGTTTCACTGTTGAAATTCACTGTTTCCAAAATCATTAAATAAAGATTTACTTATAAGCTTACTATTCATTGATAATATAGTAAGCTTAATAAAAATTATACTACTAAGATATTAATTTTGAATAATGTGCCATGAACTTGCATTCCACAAGGAGAGAAGACGTAGCCCTTACCTACCAAAGATGAGTTTAAGGCTTCTAATCTCTTAAAAAATATTCTAGAAAATTAATTAAATTATTAGCCCACCATCTATGAGAATTCTTGAAGCAATTCCTCAGGATTTCATTTGGAGAATAAGGCCATAATAAGTCAACTAAAATCCATGAACTTATGCTAGTTGGGAATACACAAAATAAATTTTTGGTTTTTGAAAATACACTGTGTGAACACAAAAGCAGCGTGTATGTATCATGCCTATAATGCTAAAAGTATTCTACAATATTGGTAAGCTAAAATTTAAAAGACAACTAAATGCGGAAATAATTACAAATATGTCTCTAAACAATCAAATAGACTTTGCAGTGTAAAAAGAAAAACAATGGTTCTTTTGAAACATAAATATCAACAAAATTCTGAGAAAGCTAAACTAAACATTTAAAGAAAAAAATATTTAAAGGTTCAAGAGGTCTTCCTCATTTTAATCCCATTACTTAAGAAACTCAATCCTAAGCAAGACAACAGTAGAAGCCAGAAGACCAGGTTCTAATTGACATTTTACCACTATTTCACTTTGCCACTTAAATCAGTTAAATCTGTCTACACCTTAGCTATCTCCTCCTTAAAATTAGGAAATAGATTAGATGATTTCTATAGTTGCCTCTAGTTTTAAAAGTCTAGAATTCTGATTACATTCTGGCTTGAGACCAAAAATCTTAAGAGTAAGATAAAGGCTACCACTTAATGATGATGTGACCCTTATAGATTATATTCTCACAAGCATTATAAGAGGGGCAAAAGCTTGAAGATAATTGAATGAAAGACTTATACTCCCTTAGAGAGGTACATGACTCATTTCCTCACTTCATTCAGGTCTTGGCCAATAATGCTCAACAAAAAGTCTTTCCTGAACACCCCATGTAACAACCCACCCATTGCTCACTGGACACTATCATTTTTATTTTTCTTCCTAGTACCACTTACCACTGCGTATTTTACATGTTTAATATTTTGGATGTTTATTTTCTCCACTAACATAAACTTTATGAGAACAGTTTTGTTCTTTCTTAATTCAGAGTAGTGCTGCCAATAGAATGATACTTAGCATACTCAATGAATGTTTGTTGATTGAATGGCTGATGCTTTCAACAATAAGTATACCCGCATGACTGAATCCATAATGCTGGAAAAGTAAGCTGGAACATGTTGTGGAAGGGCTTGCACAACATTCTAAGGCAGAGTTATCCAATAAAACTTTGTGATGATAGAAATATTTTAAATTGGTGCTATCCAATTCAGTAGTCACTAGCCACAGTAGCTTTTGAATACAGGAAATGAAGCTGTGATTGAGGAACTTAATTATTTTATTTATTTTTAATTAAGTTTACATTTAAATGTAAAGACCTGAATATGACTGTGGCTGCTCTCTTAAGCTGTGCATTTTCTAAGGAATTTGGAACTTCAAAACCAAAGAGCCATGGAAGATTTATAGGAGGAAAAATAATGGGATGAGAATTGTATTTCTTAAAAATAATACTGAAAGTAACATTTAGAATGAATTGGAGTATAGAGAAACTGGAAAACTAAACAGCCAGACAGAAACTGCAAAAATCTGGATGTTAGGGACTGAAGACCTGAATTAGGGCAGTGACAGGATGAATGGAAGGGGAATAAATGACTGGGAAACACTGAAGAGGCAAAATAAACAGGATTTTAACTTTTTTTTTTTTTAATATCTGCATGATCAAAGGTTAAGAGAGAGAGACTATCCACCATGAGTCAAGTTCAGATTTCCAGAAAGCCCTCTACAGTTCACTCTTGCAATTCATGCACAATAGGGATGTTAAAAATTCCTAAGTATTCTCCTGTCTTCCAAAGTAAGTGTGTAAAACAATCCACATCTTTCAACCTCTCTTACCCAAGTTTTGGGGTCCCTTCTTTATCGGTGGAAAGATACCCACCCCCTTCCTTTTGGGTTGGGTTTTGAGACTTTAGAGGGCTTTCTAGTACAAGTACCATAACTCCTAGAGCATAGAACAAGGATGAAATAATAGCAACAACTGGCCTCAGGAAGAAAAAAAGGAGAGGGGTTTATGGAGAAAAAGAAGACCAGTTTTTTACCAAACTATGCTGAGGCATGTGCATTTCAGCTCATCCGGAGTCTGCTTCTGTAACTGTTCAGGGATCAGAGTTCTCATGATTCTCCCCAGGATCTGACTTGCATACTTTCAAGCAAATGATAGATGTCTTCCCTATCATTCTTCCACACCTCACTCATGAGCCATCTTCTGGCACTGTAGCACCATTCAAGCACCATTGGGACTTCTCTTTCCAGTCATGCCTGAGAAATCTTGGCTCCTTCAACTCCCAGGCCCTTGGCCAGAGGAGCTCTGAGCCAGGATTTTGATGTTTTTTTTTTAACTCTGAATCCATCTTTGCTGCTACGGGTGATTAGAAAGAAAACACCACCACTAACAAAAGAACCCAGGTAGCAGAGGAAAACCATACTAGTGTCAAGAAACACTCACTGATAAAAATTCAGATCATTTTGGATACTCTTTAAATCCAAATGCCGAAGTATCAGTCATGGTTCAAAAAACAAATGCATACATTTCAAAAAAAAGAAAAAAAAGTCTTTGCTTGCTTGCCTAGTTGGTCAAAAACAAGTCCAACTAAATTCTGTGTCCAATTTAAAGCTGACATTAAATCAAGACTTTTTCTCTCTCTCACACACACATATATATAAACTATATGTAAGCACATACACATATAAATTGAAAAATAATTTAAGATTTAAGATGTTATCAAATAAATCCACTTTGTTCCTCATTCCTGTAGAAAGCCATCTGGGACAAGCAGGCACAGGCTTTTTTTTTTTTTTTTTTAAATGGAGGAATACATTTTTATTTTAAGTTCACATCTAAACAGTGAAACCCATTCTATCACAACACAAGGAAGACTTCTCCCACACTGGCAACTGTTTTTATATGGTTGGCAGGTTTCAATGGATCTGAACTCATATGAATAAATTCCAACTACTCCACTGGATGAAAGCTCACACACTTCCGCTTTTACAGATGAAGTAGAAAATAACTGTCAGATGTAAGAAGACTAAAGGGTGATTTAATATTTCATCAACAAAGAAGCCTTGACCCTTATTTGCACTATTAAAATCTTAATATAACAAAGTCATATAATGAGACAGTCAGAATTTAGAAGCAAATAAAATTCCTTGGCAGATCAAGAATTCTTGCCACCTGTATCTCAAAGCACAAGGAAGCATACTCTGAGTTCAGGCTCTGTAATAAGCACATTAAAGTCAAAGGTGTACCTATATATCCCAAGCTAAGTAAAAATGAAAAGAAATGCCTGAGGGCTCATGTTCTGAATAAAACTGTCTACATTTTGAGAAATTCCAGTCTCTGTGGACTTCTAATAATTACAACAGCAGGAGATTGAGCCAAAGAGACTCAAAGGAAATTGAAAAGCATGATTTTCAGGGAAAACCCCAACACCCAGAAGAATGACAATATAGATTACTCAGATTTCAATCTATATCAACTAGTAAGACAGTGTATTTGTGTTTGGACTACAATAGCATGATAGAATATAATCCATCTGAGAGACTAGCATATAATAGCCACCTTATGTATTGTTCTTCTGAAAGACAAGTGATTATAATTATAAAGTACAAGAAACTTATGAAAGAATTAGATTTAAAACCTAGGAACTACTAAAACTTTTCAAAATAAGAAATCATACTAAAAAGCAACCATAGGTAAGAGCATGTGCAGAATACGGCTTACCACTTAGTGGCTAACGCTAGTCAAGGTTCAGTCTTATTTTAAATAACTAAATTTTCATTAGAATTTAGTATTATATGGATAATATAGTAATTTATAAGAATTAAACAGACAATAAATTATTCATAGCCTTATGCTAGAAGACAAATGAGGATCAGAAAATCTCACAACTGTGAGCATATTTATCTGAAGGTACTATATTGAACTAGACACTGTATTTTAGTTTTTTCTTAAAATTTATCAATTCATTACTGTATTTTCATCACTTTGTTAAATAGAGTCAAGAGATAGATATTCCCATTTTTTTTTTTTAAGACTTCCGTTGCCTATCCCATAACCTCAGAGGTATAGCCTTCATCATTGATTTGGATCTAGTAGAAGAATCTGGAATTACTGTTTGTTTTTAAAGAATAATTCCTGAGATATAAGGTAGGAACTTATCCCATTACAAACATCTAAGTGTGATTTTCAAGGTTTTAAAGCAAATAAAACTGTATTAGCTTAATGGGAAATAAGTATCCTCTTAGGAATAAACTTTCAAAATGGCAACCATAGTCAAATCTATTGCCGACAAATGGTAAGTGAACTTCTCTAATTGGATCTTTTTTCTTGTCTTGCCTATCTTGCCCTTATTTCACTTATCTAAAATACTTGCTAAAAAGCAAACAAGGAAGAAAATCTATTTGCTAAGCAAGTTGTCCTCGAAAGACTCCCTATGACTCACCCCAAAATTCCTCAAAGAAAAAGAAAATACATTAACTAACATGTAAAACAACAGGAATAACTTTTAAAAAGATTATAAATGTAAATAATTTTACTTGAATATGGATAAGGGAAGAATGCTCATAGGGAGAAATTTGGAAGTAGTTTAAATTAGAGCAGGGCTCTGTCACTTATTTTTAAATTGGCAATGTCATATAAAATATGTGAATTTGTAACTTTAAAGTTTGAAAATGCATTTAAGGAGAGACATCAAAGGAGTCTAAAAACATGAGAGTTGAGCATATATTTTAACTCATAATTTCCTAATGTGTCCTTGAGTATATTAATGCCATTCAATCTCATAATTTTCATCAGTAATATGATTATAATTATATATAAATATATATTTGTAGTTTTCATGAGATAATTGAAATGTCATATATAAAATATCTGGTAAAGAGGCAACTTTCCATGTAGTCAGATACCTAACCAACATGAAGTAGGACCAACACTGAAATCAGTTGAGGAGATTCTTTATCCAAAAAACACTATCAGAGTAAAACCAGTTTCAAACCCAGCCCATTTTTATCCATACTTACTAGATAGCGAAGGCCCACTGTAAACAAATCTCCCAAGAAGATGAAAATGAGCAAATTAAGATCTGCCTCCAAGTTAACCTAGAAAAATCAATATACAAGAAATGTATAACACGCCTGAAAGTGACAGAATTGCTCCCAATAAGCAAGACTTGATTATAACCTAAAAATACCACCATCTCTAAAAAAGGAAGTGTCAATCAGAAAAGGTTTGGTTGGTCAAAGAAACACAGACAAAAGGAATTACAAACAGTAGCACTTTTAGGAAAGAATAGGAATTTTTTTTTAAAAGCACTAATCTTTTTTTTTTTTAAGATTTTATTTATTTATTTGACAGACAGAGATCACAAGCAGGCAGAGAGGCAGGCAGAGAGAGAAGGGAAGCAGGCTCCACAACGAGCAGAGAGCCCAACACAGGGCTTGATCCCAGGACCCTGGGATCATGACCTGAGCCGAAGGCAGAGGCTTTAACCCACTGAGCCACCCAGGCGCCCCTAAAAGCACTAATCTTAAAGAAAAAGATGGACTGAACTGATGTTAAAAGAACTCTTGTTCAGGGCTCTCTGCTCAGCGGGGAGCCTGCTTCCCTTCCTCTCTCTGCCTGCCTCTCTGCCTACTTGTGATCTATCTGTCAAATAAATAAAATCTTAAAAAAAAAAAAAAGAAGAACTCTTGCTCATCAAAACATAAACAAAAGAAGAACAAGACAACCATTATATGAAAGGAAATATTTACATTACATAAAATAAAAATTGTATTTAAATATTCTGGGCTCCTACCCAGAATAATAAGAAAAAAGAAATAACAAGAAAAGATAAATTGGAAAATGGGAAAAAGAACTGAACTGGCAGTTCATAAAAGTACAAATCCAATGAATTTATGATACTCATTGGTAATTAGAGATACTTAAGTGAAAACTGTCATAGAATTGGCTGCACATCTATGAAATTATCAGATAATTAAAATTTCGGCCGATGTCATGGGTTATTAAATATGTGAGAGCAACGGAACTCAAATAAACTGCTGATGAGAGGTATATTGCTACAGTGCTTTGAAAATATGTTATCATCTAGTAAGCATATATCTCACATAAAACTGTGCAGTTACATGAGGATAAATATACAAAAATGTTCATAACAATAGTGTTTTTGACAGACACAAAAATATAACAAACATATGTAATAAAAATACAATTTACAAGTTGTAAAGAAAACAAATTAACCACAGCCACCCTCAATGATATCTATGATTCCTATACAGTATTAATTGAAAGAAGCATACACAAAATAAAATATGTGATAATGTTTCATTTATATAAATTAAAAAAATATATAAAACCATTATTTCACTATATGAAAAGCAAAATTTTAAAGAAAAGTAAGGAAGTGATTCACTTTAAGTCAGAACAATTCTAATGAACACAGGGAGAAAATCATTAAAGGAAACTGTATTTTCAGATTGCTGGGAGTGTTCTATATCTTGATATGGGTGGTGGTTACCTAGGTGATCACTTTATAATTACTAATTATATTGTACATTATGTGTTATATATTTTTCTGTACTTTTGTTATATTTCAAATTTTTTTAGCATTTTAAAAATTTGGCCATGCCCATTGTAATGGGTTGAAAAGTGATGTTCCAAAAGTCTTTCCACCCAGAACCTCAGAATGCGATCTTATTTGGAATAAGGATTTTACAAATGTAGTTAAGAATCTCTAGAGACCATGCTGGATTAAGGTGGGTCCTACATCCAATAACAACTTTCCTTATAAGCCACAGAAAAAAAGAGACACTGACATACAAGAAAGGACTACAAAGACGGAGGAAGCAACTGGAGTTACACTGTCATATGCCAAGGAAAACTGTTAGCCACCAGAAGCTAGAAAAGGCAAAGAATTCTTCCTTAGAGGCTTTGGCGGAAGTCAACACTTGATTTTGGATTTCTGACCTCCACACCTTTGAGAGAACAAACATACGTCGTTTTAAGCCCGTAAGTGTCTGGTAACTTGTTACAGCAGCCTGAAGCATTAATACATGCATCCTACAGACAATATTGTACACTGAATCCTTTACATTTTGGGCTGTGGAAATGGCCTTGGTTACAATTCTGACTGAATCACTTACAACCCTTGGACAATTCATAATATTTTGTAACCTCAGTTTTCTCATGTGTAAAATGAGAATAATACTATTAACCTTAAAATGCTGCATTAAAGGGTGAACAAAAGCATTCAAAGATCTCAGTACATTAATACATGTTAAGGGCCTGGACAATTACACACATTTATGTAACAGTGTGCCACAAATAATAGCCTATTCTTCAGAGAAGACCACCATGAGATGAGAGATGAATTAAACAATTTTAGTAATACTGTAAGATTAAATTAAATCAAGTTGTCTTAGGTCTCATTTCAGGAACACCTACCAGCTGGTCCCAGAGGAGGCTTAACTACGTGAAATAAAGATTTTTCTAGTCATACAGGTTTTTACAACTCTGGTCTCTGTGAAGTTACTCACTGTTGTGGTTAAATACATTCTGCTCGTATGCATCAGTCTTATACTGTTGGTCAATATGAAATGATACTAGAGAAACAGAAATAATTTCAATACATTCAGAGAATCAGGTTATTCAGCAACCTAGAAAAATCCACTTAAATGAAGACTTTTTAGGAAATAAACTATTGGTCCCTCCCTAAGAAGTAATCATACCCTTTTTCTATTCCATACCCTTATTTGAACCTCTACTGCAAAGCACGGTTCTAAAGGACAAAATCATCTAAAAATGTAGTCACCGGGGTGCCTGGGTGGCTCAGTGCGTTAAGCCTCTGCCTTTGGCTCAGGTCAGGATCTCAGGGTCCTGGGATCAAGCCCCACATCAGGCTCTCTGCTCAGCGGGGAACCTGCTTCCTCCTCTCTTTCTGCCTGCCTCTCCATCTACTTGTGATCTCTCTCTGTCAAATAAATAAATAAAATCTTTAAAAAATAAATAAATGAATAAAAATAAAAGTGTAGTCGCCAACTCAACGGACATTTATGGTATCATTTTCATATAAACAAAATTAATTCTAATTATAACATTATCACAGTTATCATAATTGTTCTTTATTTAAATTTTTAAACAAGAGACCAAATGAAACTAAAAATAATGAAATGTAAAACACAACCACTAATTCCCTTAAGGCAATATTTATAGTTCAAAGAGGATTAGTAGTATTAATTTTATTAAAATATGATCATCAGCTTCTGCTTTGGAAACATAATTAGAACATGTACCTTTGGCACCTAATCTAGTTTCCTGGTAAAACTGTTTTGAAATTTCTCATCTTTAGGAAGTTTTTTTTCCACTAAAAGCTTACTCATTCATTCTCCATTCTGACTAAACCTATCCATTCACCTTCACTGAGCTTCTTACCTTCCTAACTAAAAATGCAAGTATTAAGTTGAATGGTGGTTCAGAGTAGAGATCCTGACTATTTTTTTTTAAGACTTGTTTGTTTATTTATTTTTAGAGAGACAGAGAGCAGAGGCAGCAGGGGAGGGAAGGAGAGAAAGGGAAAGAACCTCAAGCAGACTCTGCGCTAAGCACAGAGACCAAAGAGGGGCTCAATCTCTTGATTCTGAGATCAGGACCCTGAGATCATGACCTGGGCTGAAACCAAGAGGTGGTCACTTAACCAACTGAGCCACCCAGATGCCCCTAGGGAGATCCTGCCTAATTAAGAAGAAATAGGTAAACTGTGATTATGAGTTGACAAAGGGTCTCTTATGTATAAAATTCTTAGGTCTAGTATTTAGCAACTCCGGGTCTCAATTTAAGTCATTTAATCTTTCAGACCTAAGTTTATTCATTTATAAAATGGAGATTATTATACCTACAGAAAAGGGTTAATGCACATAAAAGCATTCAATACATTAATAGATAGCATCACTTAATAAATATTAATTGGTCCTCAGCCTCAACACATCCTCCATTTCTGAGTCACCTTTTTCTGAGTTAGCTTCATTCTTCACAAACCCTGTATTTTTGGACTACTGTCCTATCGTCTTTCTTATATCTCATCCAAGCTTTTTGAAGGATTTTTCTGTTTCTCTTTAGTTCCTCATCTGCCATTTATTGCTCAACACACAAAAATCTGACTTTGAAATAAGGTTTTTTTAATATACATGCTGTGATTTATACATATCCACATTTCAAAATGCAATCTATATGCTAGTGACTTAATATAGGCCTGTGAGATGCATACTCCATCTTCCATTCCCTTATTTCTATTTAAATATAAAAAGTCATTTTTTTGTTTTGTTTTTAGCTTTCCATGTTACCATACAGAGTAAAAGATAATATTTCCAAGGCATCCTGGTAACCTGATGAGATACAACTAAATTCTTGTGAAAGAGATATAAACAGAATGGGGTGAAAATTTGGCTAAGTCTCCTTAAAAGGGAGGAGTTATGCCTTCTTCGATTTTGCTACTGGATACACCATTGTGATGGAACATTTACACTAGAAATTTTGAATCCTATGGAAGGGGTGCCACACCTTGGAATGGCAGAATGAATATCTGAAATAAGTCTGGATGAATGACTTTTTAGTGTTCAATTCAGCCTAAGTTGACTTCCACTATGCTTCTTTCACAAGTGAAAAAAGTTAAGTACCTGTGATATGGGAGTCTTCCTGTTCTATAAAGCTTAACTAATTCAATCAATTCTATATACTTGAACCAAACCTTTCTGATGAGGTACAGTTCTCATCAGATTGCTGATTGCTATTTAATATTTCAAAAGATTAAAGATTACAGGTTGCTATTTAACATTTCCAAAGATCCTCAAGGTTAGTGCATCTGAAACCAAAACAGTTTTCTCTCCCAAACTTCTTTCCCATATATCTCATAAACCTACATTCCCATAAACCTACATTCCTTTGGATGTTTCCGCTCTCATTTGTAATATGAAATAGTCAACAATATTACCTTGAATTGACTTGAATTCATCTCCTTCCAGAGTTTACCCCCATTTCAATAGTATACTCTTATCTCTAGGCTCATTTACAGAAATTTAATGCTACATATGAATATGCTCACTGAATTTTATACATTTGAGCAGGACATTTTATATTGGCCAATGATATCGATATTTTTATAAGCATTAGTGATGTCTGAAACATGGACAACAACAATGGCAGTTTTTCTAGAAACAACAGATTCCAATATTACTCATAGGACGTCTCATCCATACACTTTTAACATTTGGAACTGAGTACTTTAGAAAATCAATTGAACACTCTGGTAGGACTGGTGATACATTTTTACTGATGAAGGAATTCAATCAGTATATAAATATTCGTATTTTTTTATTTGACAGATAAATATACGTATTTTTAAAATCATCTTTATTCCAGTAGAAGATCTGATTTGAATTCTGTCGTTAGCAAGTAATAATTTCTCACAAGAACATTTCACCATCTCAGCTAACATAAAGTTATTAATGTGAATTCACTAAAATAATAAAAATTTTGAATTACTGAACTGTTTTACAAATTAAAATTATTCTACGTGACTTCTGGTTGAACATGGTTTCCCTCTGATGCCTCTCAAAACTGTATTAAAATGACATGTAAAAAAATAAATAAATAAAATGACGAGTAAATTAATTTTTAAGAAGTTACATATACAGAAGAGAAAGAGAAGAAAACACAGCGGATGAGAGATGTCAGGAAATTTTTTGGTAAAAGAAAAGTAGATGGATACATGATAACTGACATAGCATTGCAAACAAAGCCAATGCTAAAGTGTCTTCACAGGAAGAAAGTCATGTCCCTCCTTAGACACCAATGAATTGTTCAGGAATTGGAGTTACCAGTAGAGCAACATGGAGAGCACATGGGATAAGACTAAAAATAAAGATATTTGTTGAAAGATGGAATAGTCACTTCTTAGATCTTTCTAATCATTCCCCCAGTCCTAAAAGTACCCCTTCCTTCCCTCAATACACATTAACTTTATGCAATTGGGAAGTACAAGAGGCTGTTATTTCTGGGTCACCAGACAAAGGTGACAGAGGTAGAGGTAAGGTACCCAAATAAAAACAAATGTTTTAACACGAAAATCTGGAGTCAAAAGTGGCATTTCCAGCCCATTTTACATCTTTCTGCAAGAGATTAGAAGATCCTGCTTTGTGCAAATTAGTCCCAGATAAATGATCCCAAACGTTCATTTTTAAGAATCCCTGATTAGATTCTTCCTACTGTGAGGGACACATATTATTCTCACACTGAACCTTGTACACTGAGCATCCAGTGAACTCTTTTATTCTGATCATTAAAGCAACATTTTAGTTCTGCTTTAAAACTGAATTGATGGTCAACAAGCACCACACGTAAAACAATCCTATAAATTAAAAACATTGAACAAAATCAACAAACAGAAAACAGGATCTGAGAAGAAGAGTATATAGGAAAAGAATAATAATTCAGAAAAAAATCTTTTTTTTTTGCTCAGAGAGGTATTAAAAAGGTACATTAAGAATAAAAAACCTCTTATGAGTTAAATACATGATAGCAGACATAAAAATATCCAATAGAAAACCTGGAAGATTAAATTGAGAAAAAAATTAGATAGCAGGAAAAAGATCATAAAGACATAGAAAATAAACAGGAAAATATAATAAAGTTAAGACACTGATTTAATTAAGTTTTAGAACAACAAAATAGAGAAAGTTTAAGAAATAGTATCAAAATATGTCCAAAAACTGAAAGATACACGTAAGGGCCTGGTTGGCCAGAGGGAGCCATTTTGTTGCGGTGAACTTGTATTGACCCTACCCCTCCCAGAGGAATTTGCTTGCAAAGCCTAGATACAAGGGCGGGGCAGGCTGGATGAAGACATCCAATCAGTGGGGTGCGCGTATATCCACTAGGGTGAATTGAAAATCAATTGGCCACCTGTGTGTGGGTGGGGCAGGCCGGATAAAGACATCCAATCAGTGGGGTGCGCGTATATCCACTAGGGTGAATTGAAATTCAATTGGCCACCTGTGTGTTACCTAGCAGTTTTTTCTGTGTGTGGCAGACTTAGCATGACTGTGCAGTTTTCTCTGTATATTGCAATCTCATTGGCCACCTGTGTATAGCCTGGCTAAACTACCTCTATAAAAGTTAGTCTGTGAGGCTGGGAGGGGTCACCTCTTTGCAAGAGACGGCCCTGACCGGTCAGTTTAATTCTCGATGCTTGGCACGAAATAAAGCTTTGCTTGACCTTTGCTTTGTATCAGTCTCGCTCCTTTGATTACGGACCCTAACAATACACATATATATGTATATTTAAACAGATGTATTTTTAAAAACACACACATTTTAGAATGCAAAATGGTCCAGTGAGTACTCAGCTCAGTGAAATGTGTTTTTGTTTTGTATTGTGTGGAGCAGCACACAGGTTGTATCATCCTGAAATTTCAGAATACCAAAGATAAAGAGAAAAATCCTAAAATCTTCTGGAAAGATAAATAAACACAACAGGTCACATTACACAGAGCTAGATTTAGAATCAGAATGTCAGATTTTTCAAGAGCAACCTTTGGAGCTAGAAGAAATGAAATCTTCAACTTTTGGAAAAATAAACATTTCTGAACTAGAATTAGATCTTCAGTCAAAATACAATGTTCAACAATGTTTTTCAGAATTCTATGACCTCAAAAATGTGACTCCCAAGACAAACCCCTTTCTCATTTGTTTCTGGACAACACATTCACCTAAAATTAAGGAAAAACCTAGAAAGAGGATAAATATAAACTGAACAAAAGAGAACACACAGGAAATTTCCAGATGATGGTGAAAGGAAATCCTGGGATTGATAACTGTTTCTCTGACCTGCAGCTCAGCTGCTGCAGAACAGAGTAAGATGCTGGCAGTGAAAAGGGAAAACAAAAAACAAAACAAAACAAAACAAAAGATTCTAAAAGATTATCTGATATGTATGTACTGAGGGAATTTTATAGCATTTCTGGAGAATTTGGAGAGATAGGTATATACAAATTAAAGACATACTTTATCATCCACTCCATATAAAATCCATTGCCAAAGAAAGCAATTATATTCATAGCATATGGCATTTAACTAAGATATAAACAAATTTCATACTTATAATAATGTAATCACCAAATAATATTTTAACCAAAATTATAGTAAGAATCCAGTGGGATAATGGAAGGTATAGAATCATGTTTTAATATGTATGAATGCATTGTTAAAAGAGCTTCTACTCTGGGACATTAATAGCTATAAACAGCCTAAAATTGAGAGGTCAAGAAATAAAAATATCAATGAAGTATTTAGATACATAGCTAGAAATATTCAAAGAAAAAGCTTATAAAGTTCAAAATACTTGTCCTTGGTGACTGGGTATCTTGGATGGGGAGGGTGGGAGCAGAAAATTCCCGTTTTTTGCACACTGAACTATTTAGTTAAAATGTATGCAAATGTATTACATTTTAAAATTAAATTAAAATTAGTGACTTTTAAGCAACTGTAACCTGAAACATGCTAAAATCTAAAATATTTCTTAGGAACATAAATGCTATGATTAATAAACAAGTTGAAACTGTCATGTCAAAGTGATTGAAAAAGAATGCTTTCAACAACAAAAAAGAATGTTTTCAACATTTTCAACTATTTTTTAAGACTTTGAAAACTGCTTGATCTCTAAGTATGTATACTTCTCATATATGATTTTTTACACTATTATTTGTTTCATAAACTCTTTTCCACTGGGCCAAAAAAGTTCAATACTACACTAAGATTTTCAAAAATTCCAAATTAATTAAGTGTGAATTGATAGATGCTAGACAGCAAAATCCCAAATGTTGGCATAAATTTTGCCTTTGAATCAATCTCAACTAAAAAGTAGCAAAACTGAAAATAATCTCCATAAAAATCCAATATTTTACAACACAAAAAAATCATTGGTAAGGAAAAAAAAAGTAGTCTTCATCATCTATTCGAGTTGAGGTAGGAAACACAAACAAAATGTTGCTCTTTCTATTACTTGTGCGTTCAATTCTGCAATTTATGTTCTTCCTGTCTTGTGTTCATTTTAAGAAAAGTTACCCTGCTTTTTTATTAAAGTGAGAGGGAAAGGAAAACATTAAAGGGATTGGCCTAGTATAATGCATTTGCAAAGGTGAAACCTTAAAGTGAAATCGAATGGGGCACAGGAAATCAAATGAGCTTAAGGATTTAACTATAACCAGGGAATAAAAGGTTATTCACTTTTGCAAATCAAAGCAGTCTCTGACGAGTCTAATTAATGAATAAAATTATTGTTTCTTTTACAACAGACCTTTAAACTATTTCTACTCAGCAGTCTCAAAATGATTTCACTAGGAGCTACTGGAGTTATTGAGCTGAAATGGCAGCTGCTGTTTTTCTTAGTTTCCTTTATTCCATAAAAGGATTAGTAACTTACATTGGGCTTCAAAACACCTCACTAGCAACTCCCCTCAGCTTTGTTTCTCCCCAAAAAGTTTAATCTAATTTAGAGTGTTCAAAGGGGGAAAGAATCGGGTTATTTTTATAAAGTAATTAAAAGCATGATGCTTTTTATTCAATTGCTTCTAAATTAGGACTGCCCTTTCAGAAGAAATATTAAGCTGAAACAGGTAAAGTTCACCTTCATAAACACTACAATTAACTGGGGACAGAAGGATCTATATGTAAGCCAAGTTCTCCACACCTGTGGTTTACCAATATCCACAAGAATGATTAAGCAGCTCTCGAACTACATTTTAAACTATTCAGTAGATGTCAAAATATTAAATCCCTTACTCTTAAAGATCAATGAAATCGGGGCGCCTGGGTGGCTCAGTGGGTTAAGCCGCTGCCT